>NC_066554.1:4919191-4941691 GCF_024679095.1 Eriocheir sinensis | reverse complement strand
TAATCAACGCAAAAAACGAGAAACCTTATGGATTTGATTGACCGTTAATTCGTTGCGTCAAAAGGGAACTGAACGCTCAAGAATGTACGAACTGTAATAGCTTTAATAGGCTCTGTAGATCCCTGAAGTCGCTGACGAATTCATTTAATCACTAAAGAAGGCAATCTCACTATAACAGTTTTCTTATTGACGGATGGTCCCACGTTTCCATGTATCCTCTTTTGTCATGAAAATGTGGTTGATATTTTACTTAATCGTGTCCTGAGGTACCGACAGTCCGTAGGTAATTACGCAGTCGATTGTATTTCAAAAGGAATATCAAGTAGATAACTGACGACGCTAAAGGTGATCACTGTGTGGAGTGCAGGAACATGATTGCTATTCTTCGCAGTGTGGTGCTGTATTTCTACCTCAAGTCTTCCTTTGTTCAGTGATCGTGGCTCTTGTATTTGTAATGTGTGTGTGTGTGTGTGTGTGTGTGTGTGTGTGTGTGTGTGTGTGTGTGTGTGTGTGTGTGTGTGTGTGTGTGTGCAAACTTATCTTTATTTACGTTTCCCCACTCCCCTTACAACAGTTTTTCTTTTTCATTCTTTTATTCATGGTTCTGCATCCATCTGCATCAGACTGCCCTCAGACTCCCGTTATTCCCCCCACTCCTCCTCCTCCTCCTCCTCTTCCTCCTCCTCTCCCTCCTTCTCCTCCTCCTCTTCCTCCTCCTCTTCCTCCTCACCACTTTCACCCTCTCCCTTTACAAATGCAATTCTTTTCGTAACTTTCTTTCATTTCACGTAGCGAAAAGTAACACTGAAATGCTACACTGGGAACAAACTCGAGGTTAGACAGTGAATCAGTCAGTCAGTCAGTCGGTCAGCCAGCCAGCCAGTCAGTTTTCTGGACATAGTGGAGTCAAAGGCTCTTCGTCTCATCTGCTCTTCTCCTCTTGCTGATGGTTTTCTACCTCTTAAATTCCACCGCCATGTTGCCTCTCTTTCTATCTTCTATCGATATTTTCATGCTGACTGCTCTTCTGAACTTGCTAACTGCATTTCTCCTCCCCCTTCCCGCGGCCCCGCTGCACACGACTTTCTATTCATGCTCATCCCTATACTGTCCAAACCCCTTATGCAAGAGTTAACCAGCATCTCCATTCTTTCATCACCTTCACTGGTAAACTCTGGAACAGCCTTCCTTCATCTGTATTTACTCTTGCCTATGACTTGACCTCTTTTACTTGTTCTCTTCTTTATGTTTGCTTGGGAAAGAAAGAAGTAGCATCAAGCAGAGAAATAGGGACTGTGAGAAAGAGCTTGCGGTTAAGGGGTAGGAGGCGGGGGAAGGGAGCGAGGGAGGGACTTCACGCTGCCTAGCCTTCCCCCACTTGCTATAAATCTCCAAGTTGCTCCCTGCCTCGGCCGCTGTTCACGACCGCGACATATTTTCCAACTCTTACGCCGTCACGGAAACTTCCTTTTGAGTGTGGCAGGGCATTAGAGGAAAATAAAGAGGAGGAGGAGGGGGAGGAGGAGGAAGAGGAAGGAAGATTTGAGATAAAGAAGGAGGACGAAGCATACGAGAAGAGAAAAACGGGAGGTAAAAGAGGGGATCGAGGAGCAACAAAAACAGCAAATATCAGGGAAGAAAAGTGATGAGAGAGAGAGAGAGAGAGAGAGAGAGAGAGAGAGAGAGATTGGAAACTGGAAAAAAATTAGTGTAATGGTCTTATGTAGGTTTCTTATCTCTCTCTCTCTCTCTCTCTCTCTCTCTCTCTCTCTCTCTCTCTCTCTCTCTCTCTCTCTCTCTCATGCTTATAGAAAGTCGAGTACCGGTAGTAATTTTTATGTTGCTTGCTTGAATCACCGGGAATATGCTTCTGACGTAAAACACATTGGTCCATTACGTTGCATGGGGAAGATTTTTAAAAGCTGAACTCTCTCTCTCTCTCTCTCTCTCTCTCTCTCTCTCTGTCTCTCTCTCTCTCTCTCTCTCTCTCTCTCTCTCTCTCTCTCTCTCTCTCTCTCTCTCTCTCTCTCTCTCTCTCTCTCTCTCTCTCTCTCTCTCTCTCTCTCTCTCTCTCTCTCTCTCTCTCTCTCTCTCTCTCTCTCTCTCTCTCTCTCCGCGGCAAAGTGAACAAACAGGTATCTATGTATCCCTGGAGCCTCGCCTCAACTTAATGAAACTGCGGGCGTGACCGAAATTAATGGCTTTTTGAGGAGAAACTCGGATTTTTTTTTAGCTTAGTTCAATTTATTATCTTCCCCTCCCTCTCCGTCTCGCTTCCTCTCGTTCTCGTGTTCTTTCTTTCTCCTTCTCTTGTTCACGCTTTTTCGTTTCCATGTAATTTCTTTTCATTTTCTTTCCAAAGCGTAACAGATACGTGTTTTTTTTGTGTTATATTTGCTACTTTACTCGTTTGTTTTAGTATTATGATAGTTTTCTCTCTCCTGATTTGTGTTTATCTATGAAAAATGTGATTGCAAGCTTAGAAACGTTTATATTCACACACACACACACACACACACACACACACACACACACACACACACACACACACACACACACACCTCGACTCCCTCCTCTGTAATCAAACGAAACAAAAACAGGTGAACACATTGCACCCTTCAGTTACAAATCACCTGCAATTAAGACAACCAGGTGTAGCTCACATTTAACAGGAGATTGAAAGAAACGACACCAATATTTGACCTCTCTTTGGGCCACTCATCTTTGCACTCTTTTGTAGGGGCAGTGATCAGCGGTCTTTTTCTCTCTCTCTCTCTCTCTCATTTAATTTCCTTGTCCTTGAACTGCTTCCCTTACTGTAAAAAAAAACAAAAAAACTTGCATGAAGCTGTAGAGGAGTATCGTAAGGCAGCAGGTCAGGTCAGGTCAGGTCATGTAAGGTCACAGAGTAAACTAACGATACGACAGAGGCATTTGTAGTTGAAGTTACGATGCGAAGTTTGATTGGAGTTCAGACTCTGAACGATCCTTGGGGTCAACGGGGACTAACTACTGCTCCACTTTCTCTCTCTCTCTCTCTCTCTCTCTCTCTCTCTCTCTCTCTCTCTCTCTCTCTCTCTCTCTCTCTCTCTCTCTCTCTCTCTCTCTCTCTCTCTCTCTCTCTCTCTCTCTCTCTCTCTCTCTCTCGCTCTCGCTCTTGCTCTTGCTCTCGCTCTCGCTCTCTTCGTTTTCTAAGAATCCAACAATCGGCCTTAGAATTCTCACATTTCATAGTCGGGAGAAAAATTTTGGCTTGAACTCAGAAGTCCTTCGTGTCTCTCTTCCCCTCCCTCTTTCTCTCCCCTTCCCTCCTTCGCCGCCCCCTTCCCCCCGCCCCCGACCTCCTTTGTTCCCACACAATGCATCATAATTAAGATCAATGCCATTAAACTACTTTCCAGCTCTGAATTAAAGCGACTCTTGAACTGTGCTGGTTATGATAATGAAGTGTGCTTGTCGCTAACTTTTCAGGGAAGGCCCAAACCCACCAGCCCACCACCACCACCATCACCACCACCATCATCATCACCACCACCATCATCACCACCACCACCACCATCGCCGCTTCTTTCCTTTCTCACGTGCTTCACGGCGCCGATAAATTCAACATATTTTGAATAACTTTATGGAACCTTCACTCTTGATTTTGAGGCGATGTGAAGGAGGAGGAGGAGGAGGTGGAGGAGAGAAAACGAAGGAGGAGGTGGAGGAGGAAGAGGAAGGAGGAGGAGGAGGAGGAGGAGGTGGAGGAGGAGAAGAGGAGGAGACTGAAAGGTAGAGTATGTTGAAGTGGTCTAAATGAAAGGGACAATTGGAGGAGGAAAAAGGAGACGAGAAGGAGGAGGAGGAGGAAGAGGATTAGAAGAAGGAGAAAAGAGGAAGATTCAAAGTAAAAAGGGAGATAACCAAGAGGAGAAGAAAAGGAAACAGGAGAGGAGGAGAAGGGGAACAAAAAGGAGGAACAAATATGTCTCACTGAACAAGGAAAAAGAGATGATGATGATGAAACATTACGAGAAGAAGAGAAAGAGTCTTGAGTCTAAAAGGAAGAGGAGCCGATCGAATGGAAAAGACGAAACCTGAAGCAGAAAGGAAAGAAGGAAGGAAGAGAAAGAAGAAGACGAAGAAGAAGAGGAAGACGGGTGAATTGAATGGAATGGGACGGGGCTCAGTCTGAAGGGAAGAAAGGAATTAGAGTGACCCTTCCTGCCCCTGAAGACGGGTGGGAAGGATCTGAGAGAATCTGAAAGTGTCTGAGAGAAATAGGAAGTGCTCCAGGGAATTAAGGAGGACACGAAAACCAGCCAATTTTCTGAGATAAATAGAGGGGACACTCGAGGATGCTGGCGCCCGGAGATGAGAGATGCTTCGGCGGGGGTGGGGGGATAGGCGGAGGAGGAGGAGGAGGAGGAGGAAGAAGAGGAGGTGGGAGGTGAAAGAGGCGGAAGAAACGGTGATGAACGTGAAAGAAAAAATAAGTGAGAGAGAGAGAGAGAGGGTGAAAGCAAAAGCACACATGAGATAAGATAAAGAACCAGAAAAGGAGAGAAAATAGAAATGATTACGAGGGATTACCAGGGAACGAGAGAGAGAGGGAGGACTACAGCTCTCAGTCACCAAGCAACCTTATCTTCACGACTGGCTAACCTCACTTTCCACCCCTCTCACTCCTCCTCCTCCTCCTCTTTACTCTGCCCAGCCGGCCCCCAACCACCAAACCCTCTCATTATCTGCTTATTTCAGCTCGCAGTAAACTCCTCTTTATTTACGCGCGGCCTGGCCATTGCAAGCTAATTTATGAGTGAACGAAGTAAACTTTTTAAGGCCGAGCACTCTGGCTTTTGTGCTTCCTATTTTTTATGCTTTTATTTTTTGAACGTGTATGCAAAAGAAAAGGTTGGCAAAGTTTGTTTTCTTCCTCCTAGTATTCTTTTTGGGTTGTTGTTTATTTGAGTTGTTTTGGGAACCTTGATTATTTATTTTGTTCTTCCCTTTAAAGTCGTTGATGTTATATTTGTCGTTGTTGTTGTTGATGATTGTGGGAGTGGTGGTGGTGGTGGGAGAGAGAGAGATAGTAATAACGTTTTCCTGGTTGTTGAAAATTATTGACTTGATGGCTTAAGGAGGAGGAGGAGGAGGAGGAGGAGGTGAAGGAAAAGGAGGAGGAGGAGGAGGAGGAGCAGGAGGAAGAGGAAGGCAATTAAGAAGATAGGGAGGAATAAAGAAGTAAAAAAAAAAAAGAAATCACGAAACCGGGAAAGGAAGAAAAGAGGCGAGGAAAAAGATAGCTAAGATAAAGGATGAAAGAAAGAAAACAAGGAAAATAAAAATATAAGGAAAATATAGAATCGTTTGAAGTAGAACAGAGGCAAGACAAAGAAGATGAGCAACAAAAATGACGAAGAAAGATAAAAATAATACTAAATACGAATAGCAGTAATTGTGACAGAAGAAAAAACACAAAAGGGAAAATGAAAGAAAACTAGACAAAGCCGGAAGACACGAAAATAGCAGTTCAAACAATCCCACCCTGACTTAATTTAACCTTCCTTCTCCTCCTCTTAAGAACAAGCATCACCACCAAACAGAGAAATTATAAGAACGATCGTAGTAGTTGTAACAAGAAAAATACACTAAATGAGATAAAAGGACGCTGGACAAAGACGGAAGACACGAATATAGCAGTTCTAACAATCCCACCCTGACTTAATTTAACCTTCCTTCTCCTCCTCTTTAGAACAAGCATCACCACCAAACAGAGAAATAATAAGAACGATCGTAGTAGTTGTAACAGAAGAAAAATACACTAAATGAGATAAAAGGACGCTGGACAAAGACGGAAGACACGAATATAGCAGTTCTGGCAATCCCACCCTGACTAATCTGGCTTTCCCTTTCCTCCTCTTCGAAGTAGCGTCATCATCATCGACTTCTGGACACCTGTTAAAAGAGAGCGAAATAAAAGAAAAGAGAAAGAAGTGTAGAAATAGAGCAAGAAAAAGGAATATCAAAGAGAATGACGAAGAAATATAATAATAACAAAATCATAATAAGAAATAAGAATGGTAGTAATTGTGACAGAAAACGATACAAAATAGGGAATGAAAGGAAACCAGATAAGAAGAAAATTAAGAAGAAAGGAACAAAAAAATAAAGAAAAAATAAAACACGAATACGGGAGAAAAAGAAGAGAAAAAAGAAGATGAAAGAGACCCAAATAGTTCCAGCAAATACATCCTGACTTAATTTATCCTTCCCTCTCCTCCTCATCTAAGCAGTAGCATCTTCCCCATCGACACCTGGACACCTGTTAGTCGGCTTGAGCTCAGGTGATGCTCGATCGTGTCCCTTTAAACTCCCTTCCGCGTCCCCTCCTCCCGCCCTTCCTGGCCACGTCCATCTCTTCCCCAGACGCCCAGAAGACACCTCATTTCACTCCCTCACGGCTCTCCGCATCCTCCGCCTTCTCACCTTTCCTTTTCTTCTTTATTTACTTTCCTTTTTCTGTACTATTTTTGGGCTCCTTTTTCCATTCGCTCTTTTTACTTTCCTTTTTCCAGTTTTTTTTTTTTCATTCCCTTAAGGCTTTGTGCTTCCTCCTCCTTCTCGCCTCTCTTTTTCTTCATTATTTACTTTTCTCTTTTTCCTATAGCTTATTTTACACCTTTTTCACTCCATCGAGGCCTTTGCACCGTATATATAATCTTCTTTCCTTTTTTATTTTATTTTCCAATGCTTTTCATATACCGTTTGTCATTTCCCTTAAGGCTTTGTGCATTCTCCTTCTTACCTTTCTTTTCCTTCTTTATTTGCTTCCCTTCTTACTGTATTTTTTTATATGCTCCTTTTTCCATTTCCTTTGAGTTCTCCACACCTTCCTTCTCCTCTTCAACCTCCTTTCCTTTTTATTCTCTCCCTTTCTTCCAGTACATTTTCTCTAACTTTTCAACTCCCTCACACAACTTCTCTTTCGTTATTTACCTTTTCCCTTTTTTGTGTATTTTTCTCTCATTTTTTGTCCATTCCCTCACGACTCTCCGCATCTTCCTCATTCCCACCTTCCTTTTTTTCTTCTTTATTTGCTTCCCTCTTTCTTTTCTATAGTTTCTTTTTTGCCCTTTTTGAATCCATCTTTTTTTTTACCTTTCTTTTTTTTCAATACTTTTCTTACTTTCTTTTCATTCCCTTAAAACTTTTTCCGCATCCTCCTTCCCACTGTTTTCTTCTTTCTTTTCTCATTCTCTTTCTTCTGTACATTTATTGAATCATTTTCATTTCCCTCAAGGCTCTTTGCATCCTATATCTCTTCCTCAGTTTCTTCTTATTTACTCCCTATCTTCCTGTACTTTATATAGATAGTTTTTCTCAATCCCTCACGGCTCTTTGGATGCTTTTTCTCACCCTTCTTTTTTTTATTTACTCCTGTTTAGTACTTCTTAAAGCCTATACCATTCCCTCACTGCTTTTATCGTATTCCCCCAACTTTCCTTTTTTACTTTACTGAAGATTTTTTTTTTCAGGTTGCATTCCCTCCCTCCTTTTAACACGCTACATCTTACCCTCGTATCTTTTTTTTTTCAGTACTTTTTCACATCATTTTTAGTCCCTCATGGCTCCTTACAGTCTCCTTCTCAACCATCTTTTCCGCCTTTTTTTTCTGTACTTCTCACTACTCCTTTTTTTCCATCCCCTTAAGTCTCTCGGCGTTCTCCTTCGTACTCTCTGTTCTCTCTTCATTTACTTCCCTATTTTCTAGTACTTTTTTGCATTATTTTCCCCTTCAAGGCTATTCACACGCTACTCCTTATCATTGTTTTCTTCTTTATTTACTCTATTCTTTTCCAGTATTTTTTTTATAGATTTTTTTTTCCATTCCCTCACGGCGTTTCACATCCTCCTTTTTCAGCTCCCTTTCTTTATTTATTTTCTTCCTTTTTTTCCAGTACTTTTTTCACCTTTTCATTTCCCTCAAGGCTCCTTACACCCTGCGTTTCACCCTCGTTTCTCCCTTTACTTACTCCCTTTTTTCTTGAACTTCTACACCTTATTTCACTCCCTCGGGACTCTCCGCATCCTCTTTCTAATTCTCCCTCTTTACTTACTCCCTCCTTTCCAAACACTTTTTTTCACCTCTTCCATTCCCTCACGGCTCCTCATTTTCTTGACTTTCCTTCCCCTCTTTTTTTCCTTCTTTTCTGATACTTTATTGCACCTTAATTTCCAATCCTTTGGGACGCTACATGTCTCCTCTCCTATCCTTCCGCCCTTCCGCCCTTCCTTCTTTTCTTGCTTTTTTTCTGTTTTTTTTCTTTTCTTCTACTGAAAATCCCCTTAGGACTGTACATAGCCTCACTTCTTTCCTTCCTTCCCTCCTTCCGCCCTTCCTCCTTTACTTTCTTTTCTTTCTTTCTTCCTAAACTCCCTACCAATGTCAATTCTCCCTCTCTTTCATTATGCGTTACCTACCCGTTTCCTTTTCAAACAGCTCAATACTTTTCTGTTTTACTCCTCCAGCCTTCCTTCTTACCTAACCTTCTTTTATTTTGTCTTCCTGTACTCATTCAAACCTCACTCCATCCCTCTTACTTTATTCCTCACTTATCTACCCTTTTCCTTTCCAAACCTTTCAATATTTTTCTTTTCACTCTTCCAGACTTCCTTTTTTACTAACCTTCCTTTATTTTCTCTTCTATTACAAATTCAAACTTCACCCTCTTGCAGCTTTTTTCACTTACTCTTTTCCTTTCCAAATCTTTCAAAATTTTCCTTTTCACTCTTCCCTGACTTTCCTTTATTTTCTATTCCAGTGCTCATTCAAACCTCACTCCATCCCTTTGCATCTCCTTTTACTCTCCTATTTCTTTTCTTTCCTTACTTTATTTACTCTTTCTGTATAGTTCCCTTCCTTTTTTGTACCTCATCCTATTCACTTACGGTCAAACACAAACCTTCTCCCATATTTTCTTTCTTTTCTTACTTGTTTCCTTCTTTCTTTTCTTTTTTACCTTAATTTTTTCAATACTTTTTTTATTTTTTTCCCAATTCTTTATGGCTTTGCGCATCCTCCTCCTCACTATTTTTTTTCTTTCTTTACTTAATCTTTTTTTCTTTACTTTTTTTACCACCTTCTTCGATTCCGTCAAGGCTCAAAATCGTCAAAATCTCTCCCATTTCTTTTTTATTTATTCCCTCTTTTTCTTGTACCTTTTTACATATTTTCCACTCTCTCTCTCATCCGCTTACGACCCTTTTCACTCTCCCTTCCTCCCTCCTTCCTTCTCTCCCTCCTGTCTTCCCTGTTGCTCCTTTGCTTAATAGGTTCCGTTGCCGCACCCCTTTGTACCTCATTCCCGGCTATCTCTCCCTCCTTCTTTACTTAATGGCTTTCTCTGCCGCTCTCCTTCGCACCTCATCCAATCTCATCGCCGCCGTTCCCAGTCTTTCGTTCTTCCTTCTTTGCTTCTTTCCATTATTTGTACTTGTTTTACTCTATTCCTTTACACCTCATTCCAATCTCTGAAGACTCTTTCTTGTTTTCTTTCACTTTCCCATTTTTCTAAACTCTCTTTTTATTCAGTGACGATTTTTATATCTCGTCTCGTTTTCCTTGATTGAGGATTGCCACGTTTTTTCTTTTTATTTATTCTTTTTAGTATTTATTTTTGTTTCGATTGACTTTCTTCCTTATTTTTTTCATCTTTCATTCACACTCAGTCGTAGAACTTCCCCTCTCTCTCTCTCTCTCTCTCTCTCTCTCTCTCTCTCTCTCTCTCTCTCTCTCTCTCTCTCTCTCTCTATCTATCTCTCTCTCTCTCTCTCTCTCTCTCTCTATCTCTCTCTCTCTCTCTCTCTCTCTCTCTCTCTCTCTCTCTCTCTCTCTCTCTCTCTCTCTCTCTCTCTCTCTCTCTCTCTCTCTCTCTCTCTCTCTCTCTCTCTCTCTCTCTCTCTCTCTCTCTCTCTCTCTCTCTCTCTCTCTCTCTCTCTCTCTCTCTCTCTCTCTCTCTCTCTCTCTCTCTCTCTCTCTCTCTCTCTCTCTCTCTCTCTCTCTCTCTCTCTCTCTCTCCTCATTCTTCTTCCCCTTCCTTATTTAAATGCCCTCCTCTTCCATATTTTTTTTACCTTTCGTTCACACCCAGTCATAGAACTCACCCTCCTTCCTTTCCTCATACTCTCTCCTCTTTCAAATATAACTGTCTTCATCTTCTTTTTATACTCTACTTCAAAACTCCTTTCCACCGCACGTTTATTTTTCATCCATATTTTAAATTTTCCTCAGCTTTCACACACGTTCTCATTCTTGTTATCCTTCACGTTCATATTTTAAACTTTCATATCCATATTTTAAACTCACCTCAGCTTTCACACCCTTATCCTCATCTTCAGCTTTCACACACTTATTCTCATTCCCTGTTTAACTCCCAAGATGTATTTACGATGTCGCTTCAAATCCCTTCAAGTAAGTAAAGAAAGAAAATATGGGCGGTTTGTGTTGGACGACTTGGCACACCGTTTTATCTTCCCTGTTACCTCTCTATCCCTCTTCACGTATCTCTTCCTATTCTCTCTTCTTCATCCTCTTTATTCTTTTGTTGCTGTTAACGTAAGCTTTTGTGGATAATACTTTTTTTCGCATTCCTGATAACTTTTTTATGTATTCTCTTCCTTCTATACATTTTTTTTCTCCTACACCATATTTTTTTCTCGGTTTTCTCCTTCCTCTTTTTGCTCCTTCGCTTTTTTTCACATTTTTTTCCGAACCTTCTTTTCCTCTGACTCCTTCCTTCCTTTGCGTCCGTCACATCACTCCTTACTCCTCCTCCTACTCCTCCTTCCTTCACGTCCCTGAACCCTCCCCTGCCTGTCGCCCTCTTCCTCTCCCTCTTCCTTTTCCTCTACCGACACATCTTCCTCCAGAGTCATCCACATCACACTCCTTCACGTCTCCCTCTTCTTCCCCCTCTCGTTCCCTCGCCCATCACACACTCCCTAGAGGACGCCCCAGTCACTCATCCCTGTCCCTCCCTTTCCCTTCATCCCCAACCACTCCCCTTGAACACACAGACACGTGCCTCCCTCACCTTCACATCCCCTCCGGTGCCCGTCTCCTGGGGCGTCGGGGTCGGGAATGTTGGGAGAAACAGCGCCGTAAAACTGGTAAATGAAACGGGAATGGGTGTATTGTAGTCTCGTACCACCACAAAACAGCGTCAGAATCATAATTTCCGGAGCACAAAAGGGGGCGAGGTCAGGGCTTGTCTCCCCCCTTCGCTCCCTGCGCCCCAAACAAAAGGCCAGAATTGTATGTGATATTAAAAGCCGTAATTTCCATCAGTCATCGGAAGGGAGTCAAAAAAGTTTCCGTGCCGTGTTTGGTCCATTGTGTGTGCCTGTCATATGCCTAGAGTTGTGTGTTTCCTCTTTGCACCCCTCCCCCCCCTCACCCCTTGTGTTTCCCTCTCAGCCGTCCCCCTCTCTCTCTGTCTCTACTCTCTCTTCTGGCCCTCCTCTGTGCCTTCTCCCACCTAACCCTTCCTCCCCTCCCTCCCCTCCCTACCCCTTCTTCTTCTCCATCCTATTCCCATCCCCCTGCTTCCCCTCAAGTTCCCCCTCTTCTCTCTCTTTCTTCCCTCTTTCCTCTCCCTTCTCTTCCTTCTCCTACCTCACCCTTCCTCCTCTCCATCCCTCTCCCTACCCCTTCTTCTTTCTTTTCCATTCCTCTTCCCTTTTTCTGTACTTGCGTGTGTGTGTGTGTGTGTGTGTGTGTGTGTGTGTGTGTGTGTGTGTGTGTGTGTGTGTGTGTGTGTGTGTGTGTGTGTGTGTGTGTGTTTCTTTGTTTGTTCGTATGTGCCTGTAAGTGTGTGTGCGTATGTGTGTGCGTCCATGTTCATACTTTGACTAATAGTTTTGAGGGGAGTAAATAATAAATATCCTGTTTTCTTTATTCTTTTGGCGAACATGTGCGTGTGAAAAAAAAACAGTTGGAGTCCAGCGGTATTGGCTGACTACATTTGCTTAAGTTCTGAATTAGTGTCATCCATCAGTCAGCAAACTTTACTTTCCACTATTTATCTATTTCTATTTATCTATTTCTCCTATTTATCTAGTTAATTTTTTTTATCGTTTTACTTTAGTTATCGATTAACCCCGTTTTCTCCTTCCCTAATTCCTGTAACATCGGATGGCTGGCTGTTAGAGATTCCCGTTCACTTACCTATTTTTCTTTTCTGCTTCTTCACAGGTAAGTTGATTGACGTTCGCCGCCGGGTCCCCATCGTTCCTCCTCCTACCCACAAACCTACAAAGCTCTTTACCTTCCCGGGAAAAAAAAAATAAGGTAAGAAGCAAAACCAAATATCGTTCCCTCGCAATCAGTTCCTGTTAGCAGATATTCTTCAGCGACCAAAAAACCCAAGTGCGTCTTTGTGTTTTCCCAGCCGCCGTGCAGTTTGGGCTTCCACGTATACGGCAGGGCAGGAAAAAGAGTTCGCTGGTCAACAGTTTTCTCTCCACTTAAGCTCATAATGGCTGTGTGTGTATCGTTGATGGGAGGAGGAGGAGGAGGAGGAGGAGTAGGAGAGGAGGAGGAGCAGGAGGAGAAGGAGGAGGAGGAGAAGTGGCTCTTATGGTGAATTCCCTCCTACCACTCTACGGCCTTGCATGCTCAATTTGTGCTTCAGAATATAGGATTGCAGTGTTATGAAGTTTATTATGGTTATGCTTTAGAATGCGAGTAAATGGAAAAAGAAAATGGGATGAAAGGTTTGTTTTGTTCTAATGCCACAAAAGTTTAATACATAGCTCATTTTTTTGGCTTCACGGTATAGGATTGCAATGTTGCGAAGTTTATTATCGTTATGCTTTAGAATGCGAGTAAATGAAAAAAGAAAATGGGATGTAAGGTGTGTTTTGCTCTAATGCCACAAAAGTTTAATACATATTCATTTTTTTGGCTTCACGGTATAGGATTGCAATGTTACGAAGTTTATTATGGTTATGCTCTAGAATGCGAGTAAATGGAAAAAGAAAATGGGATGAAAGGTGTGTTTTGTTCTAATGCCACAAAAGTTCAATACATATTCATTTTTTTGGCTTCACGATATAGGATTGCAATGTTACAAAGTTTATTATAGTTATGCTCTAGAATGTGAGTCAAAGAGAATGGAAAATGGGATGAAGGTTTATTTTGTTCTACTACCACGAAGACTAAATGCATAGCGTCTCCCCCTCTTCGTTGTGTAAGCCGGTAACGTGACATCTTCCTCGTCCTCCCCCAGCTGCGCCCAAGCCTTTTCGCTCCTCGTCAGGAAGTGATTGCTTGGAGATCGACTTAGCTATTGAATTTACGGTGTTTTCAAAAATACGTTCGGAGGGTGTGGCGTGCGTCCCTCCGGTAGGCGGCGTTGTGTTGTGCTGTGATGCTGAGGGAGAGGCTGAGTGAAGGAAAGATAGAGATATAAATAGAGTGAAAAAGAAAAGAGAGAGAAGGACAGAGAGACAGACAGAAAAATCAACGAACAAACAAATGAACAAGGATACACACACACACACACAGACCCAACCAAACGTAAATAAACAAAGATATAGACGGAGAAACAAAACCAAATAACCAGGCAAACAAACAAAAACAGAATGGATACCAAGACAAAGAGAAAACACCATCTACCGAGTAAATTGTGTGTGTGTGTGTGTGTGTGTGTGTGTGTGTGTGTGTGTGTGTGTGTGTGTGTGTGTGTGTGTGTGCCTATCGATATGTGGGCGAGTGAGCGTCTGAGAGGAGGAGGAATGGGAAGGGATGGAGTAGAGAGAGAGAGAGAAGAGAGAGGAAGAAAGGAATGAAGGAGAAGGAGGAATATAAAATGGCAGAGAGAAGAGCAGAGTGGAGAGTAAAGGTAAATAAAAAAAGGACGAGGGGCGATGTAGTAAAGGGAGATGGGGATTGAAAAAGGCGATTGAAAGCCGAGTGAAGTAGAGGGATTTGAGGCTGAGAAGTAGGCCAGGGCACAGGGCGTATAGGGAAAGGAAGGATAGGTAACCAGGGTGTAGGGTGTAGGGAGCAGGGCAGGGTAGGCATGAGGGAAGTCGGGGGAGGGTTCAAAGTGGCGAGGTGTCTGGCTGGCTGACTGGTTGGTCTCGCGGGACGGATCGAAGCCCATTAATATTTCAGGACAACGTCACTTGCGCTTAGCTTCCCGAGGGCCACCGGAACCTCTACCATTCATCATCCCGGTGAGTGAGAGAAGGGGAGACGGAGAGGGAGAGGGATAGAGGGATATAGGGGTGGATGGTATAAAATTAGAACGTTCAATCAACACCTGAAAAATATAGTGACCAAAATACAGGTGAAAAGGTGTAAAAGTAGAACTGCCTGGCGTGATATGGATGGGATTCTGTGTGTGTATAAAAGAGCGTATAGAGATAGATGGGGATAATATACTGAGAGAGAGAGAGAGAGAAACTCGACCTTCATAACGAAAAACAGGCAATTCAGTATTAGGAAAAAATATATATACGTACGAATGTAAAAATAGAGAAAAATTTTAACGCTTTGAAGTAGACTGAAAAACAGATGTTCATTTAAATAGGAAATCGTGTATTGGTAGCGAGAGAGAGAGAGAGTTGAATAGGACAAAGTTACAACTGAGGGAAACTCTGCAACTCACCTGAGGAATCTAATTAGACTCCAGGTGCTTAATGCATTATTATTTACCTTTCAACTCTCTCTCTCTCTCTCTCTCTCTCTCTCTCTCTCTCTCTCTCTCTCTCTCTCTCTCTCTCTCTCTCTCTCTCTCTCTCTCTCTCTCTCCCTCTCTCTCATTTTTCCTTCCATCATTCCTTTACTCTCTTCCTCTTCTTTCCTCTTCCTTCTTGACACGGCAATTCGTCATCCCATCTACTGAAGAAAGGAGGAGGAGGAAGAGGAGGAGGAGGAGGGGCAGCAGCAGCAAGAGAGTCGAGTAAGAAAGAAAAGGGGCGTGTCTGGAGGGGCCACAAAAAAGAAGAGTGTAGAGATGGGAGAAGGAAGGGGCAGGA
This sequence comes from Eriocheir sinensis, assembly GCF_024679095.1. Taxonomy (NCBI): domain Eukaryota; kingdom Metazoa; phylum Arthropoda; class Malacostraca; order Decapoda; family Varunidae; genus Eriocheir; species Eriocheir sinensis. Next base: position 4,926,661 of record NC_066554.1, on the reverse strand, counting down.
GGCAAGAGTAAAGGGGGAATGGGGTTAAGGGGGCAGGGGCTGTAGGGAGAGTAATGGAAGGATGTGGGAAAGGGAGGGATGGGGTGAGGAGGGTAGGGTAAAAGGGGGTCGGGTAAAGGGGGATGGGGATGTAATGGGACTCGGAAGGTGTTTCAATCCGTCTTGATGGTTGTGATTGCTGGAGGGAAGGGAAGGGCGCGGTGAGGCTCCCTATCTTTAATCTTTTCTTTTTTTCTTTACTCTCCCTGTCTTCCTACATCTCAGTACCTTTTCCATCCCTTTCTTCTTTTTCTTCCTCTCCTCTTCTGCTCGTTTCGTTTAGCCTTACTCTTCTTTCTCTCTGTTTTACCTGTTTTCTTTTTCACTGTCTTTATTATTCTCTACTCCAATCGACCATCCATCCATTCTCTTGTTTATTATTTTTTTTTCATGCTCCTTTTTCCACCTCTTTCCTCACTCATTTTTTTTTTCTATTCCTTCTCTTCGTTTAGTTTTTTTCCTTTCCTCGTTTCACATAGGCTTACTTTCCTTTTTTTATCCTTATTTTGCTTTTCATCGCCCTTTTTCTCTACTCCACTCCCCTTTCATCCATTTTGTTCGTTATTTTATTTATTTATTTCAATCACGTTCTTTTTTTCACTTCTTTCCTTACTCACTTTTTTTTTCTCGCTCCGTCGTCAAGGCTTATGCTCTTTACTTTTTTATGGGTGATGTTTTTCCTCTTGCTTTTGCTGCATCAAGGCTCAGCGTCTCTTACGTCATCTATTCACTAATTCATGTGTTTATGTTTTTGTTGTTGACTGCCCGACACTCCCTCGTCAATGCCTTTTCGTCTAGGCTTACCAGCTTTGTTTGTGGAGTTTTTAAGCTTGTGGACTTTGTGGAATTTGTTACTTTTATTCTTCGGCATCCCTTGCTTTATATTTTGTTTTGTGCATTGTTTTTTTATAGGTTTCTTCCAGTGAATAGTGTAAGGAGTTTAGTCCTCATATATAATTCCTAAAGCAAATGTAATTTTCTTATATTGCAATGAGTTTCGTATTTCTTGTTATTACACCATTTTTATTATCATTTAAATGGATTTCTTTTTCTTAATATCAAGTTTACTTATAGTTCTTGTAATATGTTTAAGGCTCATAATGCAAGGTAAAAATGGCTTTCTTATATAAAAAAAATCCTTTGTCGTTTATTTGTAGTTTATTTTTCTTAGTACATCCAAATGGTCGCGTAACAAGATAAAACGGTAAAGAGTTTTATATTTTTCCATCAACCAACCTGCGGGAGGGAAAAAAGATGGAGGGAAGGAGGGAAGAGCGATGGAAAAAAAAAGTGACTGACAAATTTTCTTGGGCCTAAAAATTAGCCGTGACATATATTCCAACGTCAATTTCTCAGGAAGAGCCGCGCGGGGGCCTGAGGGCGGGTCAGGAAGGACTCCGGAGCCGCCTTCTCGGGTGATGATAAATGACAGGCAGGGAAGCGTTTTGAACGGGGAAAAATGGAGGAGAGGTGACGTCCGATTGCCAATGGTAATTCAACAGGAAAAAAAAATATGTAGAGAAAAGATAAAGTAAAATGAAACGATTGACTAAACAGTTTGAAAAGAAAAAAATGAGAGGTGAAGTTCGACTGACAATGGTAGTTCAACAGGAAAAAGAAATATGTAAAAAAAAGATGAAGAAGTGAAACGATTGACTCCAAACTAGATATTGAAAAATGCTTCGTAATTTATGTTTGAACAATGTATTATCCTTCGTTCTGACAGTTTTAACGACTGTTCATATGAGGTGTCTGTTCGGGGTTGTGGATGAGTGACTGAAAGTTTAAGATTGAGTTCCACAGTTCGACTCTGCGGGTTTGTGAGCTACCAAACCAAACGCATAATACTACGAAAGTTCCTTGTATATAGTGTTAGAAGGTAAGACATTAAAAGCAACAGTGAAGGAAATCTATTTAGCATCTGTTACCGAGCAGGAATCGTGGGCATTATAAAGAAAATAGTTTGGTTTGAACGCTTACAATGACACTATGTTGAAATGTGGAACTGACCCAAGAGAACAAATGCCCTTCCCTAACGTCACGCGTCGGCACTGGGGCTCGAACCGGCATGGAAAGCAAACAGAAAATAAGACTAAAAGAAAATCGCCAGAAAATAAAAAAAACATCCACTACAAAAAACTTTAAGACGTATTTTTTTTCTAATATTAATGGCCTTCCTTTTATTGAGTGCATGATAAAAAAAAACATGAATGCGAGGAAAGCTTTTCATCTATATTCTGTATACATAGTTATTACTGAAGAAAAAGAAAAATTATTTGCCGTGTGTGAGGAATTATTTTCTTAGCAATAAAAGAAAGTTGAGGACAAAAAAAGTAAGAACTAACGATCCGATTTGCAATAGAGAGTGAAAAAGTATGGCTTGAAAAAATAATAGTAACAGCCTCGAATGGAAAATATTATAAAAAAATGAAAACAAAATATAAAGTGAAAAATGATATACCAGTTTCACTGAACACGAAAATATGAAGAAAACGTTAAAAGGTCATTTGGCTGCTGCGACTGATGTTTGATATCGTTCTGGATGTCTTGCTCTTGTCGATAACGAGCCTCAATTTGTTCGTCTCTGCCTCATGGATAATTAAGGAGCGTGTGCATCAAAACTCTCGGCGAGGCTCTTCATATTTCACGGTCCTAAAAACGCAGAATTCGTAGATTTGTTCTTTTTTTTCTCTTATTTTTTTAACAATTGTTTTCGCATTGCGCACATACCGACTGCATTTGTTATGTTATTTGGAAAACGTCTGATATTTTCCATGTCGTAACGATTCTCATTTCCATATGGATAAAACATTCTTATGGAAATCTTCTTATGATATTCACATCACGTTCACAAAAGGAATTCAACAAAAACAATCGGAATATGAAAGTACAGCACTCTACATTACGGCATCTTAAACCTTACTCTATCTTCCGAACTAGATAACAAAAGTCATTATGCCCTTCCTTTTGTCTTTCGACTTGGAATAGAATAATAAGGATATTTGCTTGGCGACCATTGACCGTGTTTATGAGGAGGCGAAGCCATTGGGAGCTCAGGTCTCCTTGCCTAAGACATGTGTTTGGAAGCTTGATAGATGAAACGGCACAGTCTGTTCATGCGTGTGGCGAGGACATTGAGATCTTGGAAAATTCACATACCTTGGTAGCGTAGTTCAGAAAAACGGTGGGTCTCATCAGGAAGTCTTACGGCGGACTGGCTTGGCCCACGGTGTTATGAACTCGCTCAGCACGACTATATGGCGTTGTCGATACCAATGTAGAAGGACACAAATTCGGATCTTCAACTCTCTTGTCTTACTTTAGGTTGTAAGACATGGACACCAAATAGGGACATAAAGAGGCGGATTGATACCTTTAGTAATAAATGTATATGCAGAACCATGGGATATCGCTGGAATGATTTTGTATCAAACCGGCGACAACTGCGTGACACTGATTCGACATATATTACCTGCACAGTCCGTCAACGCCAACTCCGGCTATGCGGGCATCTGGCACCCAGAAGCCGACCCTGCTCATCGGGTTGCTTCTGTAAGAGACAATCCTGAGTGGAGGAGGCCAAGGGGACGCCCACGGAGTTCGTGACTTGAGCAGGTCGATAGATCCTACCGTGAGGTACTCGGGATGGGAAGGGGGCCGGCATGAAGACTTGCCCGGAGGGCCCCCCGGGCTTGGCGTCGTAGGGTGGGCGAGGCGACGCGCCCCCCGGCGTATGTCCCCATTGATTAATTGATATGAGTCGCCGCCAACAGTGACACACAAGCTTTCAGTGCCACTTAATTGGAGCAGCCGATGAGCATTAGGCAACAAGACCCACGTTCCAAGGATGAACAAGACTGTTTACCAAGCCGTGTAGCCTCAGCGAAGCGTAGCAGGAGCATCGTGTGGCCTTGAGACACACACATCATCATTCTCGGAGATGGATGGGCCGGCAGCGGAACAATGTGTCCAATATATACTGAATAAAAAGACGCATCGCCCCGCATTTCATTGACAGCCCCGGAACCGACGCAATTTATAATTCGTATAAATCTAAATGACGCAGCAACGATAAGCCATTGTTATTTTTCTTCATTAGGCTGGATATATTTGTGTTTGTGTTTGCATCTATATATCGTTAAAACTATCTATCTGAATATGTCTATCTTTATCAATCTATCTAGCTATATCATCTCTCTCTCTCTCTCTCTCTCTCTCTCTCTCTCTCTCTCTCTCTCTCTCTCTCTCTCTCTCTCTCTCTCTCTCTCTCTCTCTCTCTCTCTCTCTCTCTCTCTCTCTCTCTCTCTCTCTCTCTCTCTCTCTCCTCTCTCTCTCTCTCTCTCTCTCTCTCTCTCTCTCTCTCTCTCTCTCTCTCTCTCTCTCTCTCTCTCTCTCTCTCTCTCTCTCTCTCTCTCTCTCTCTCTCTCTCTCTCTCTCTCTCTCTCTCTCTCTCTCTCTCTCTCTCTCTCTCTCTCTCTCTCTCTCTCTCTCTCTCTATATATATATATATATATATATATATATATATATATATATATATATATATATATATATATATATATATATATATATATATATATATTACACACACACACACACACACACACACACACACACACTTTGCAAGAACATACCTGTGAATGATTGTTGCCTTTGAGAGAGAGAGAGAGTGAACTTTTTTTTTTAGCTTTGTGCTGCCATGATTGATATCTGATGCACAAACACACACACACACACACACACACACACACACACACACACACACACACACACACACACACACACAGAGGGGGAGGGGGGGAAGGCAGTGACATCAAGGCCTCTCTTACTTTGTTCCCACGTTTTTTTTCCCCCCCACAAAAAAAAAGAGGACCAACAATAATTTAGTTCTCGCTTTCGCCAAGTGGGTCGCCTCTCCTCCGATGGTATTGCATTGTATAGTAACTGGGGGCTAGGGCATGCGTTCCCAAAGAGTCGGTTACCCTATACTTGTGTTTGTAGAGGATATCCCGAGTGTTTTGAATTGTACACGAGCTAGAATTGTTGTAAGGCGTCCCCTTCACATCACTTGACATTTTTCTCTATATTAAGTTCCTTGTTGTTACTTGAGTTGCTGCCTCGTGGTTCCCAAAGGGCAGTCACAGTCACCATTTCTTTGTACTCAGAAAGGCGTGTATATGTGTACCTTGATCAGTGCCAAGCGGAGCGTCGTGGAGTGCCTGACTATATGTGAATGTTGCAATAATTGGCACTTCACGCTTGGACGATCAACTTCAAAGCCTGAAGCTAAAATTTCAGAATGCTTTTGCCATCAATACCAGACTCTCTCCATAATTGAATTTTTCTCTATTTTGTCTTCGCCTCAAATAATTGTTGGGTGCTCTGGGCACAGTCAATTACCATTATCACTGTCCTTTCTTCTAACATAATTGTCATTGTCAATAACAACTGTCATCATGAAAAAAAAATGTTTATTTCAATCGTAAAACTAGAAGGTACTGTTAGAAGCCAAAGTCATTATACTCTACATAGACAAATATTCTGCTGAATGAGCGCCCTATGTTATTTTATCTAATTCTGATCCTTGTCTTTTGGCGGATAGCTCTACCTTCTTTCATATATAGCAGCGTGTTGCAGGCTGGCAAAAGAAACAAAATTATGCATCGCACACTGGTTTTGGAACATTTTAAAGTTTTCCCTTGCTATTTTATATGAGCCAGAACATTCAACTTTCACCTCCGGCACAGCAATCCACAGAGCACAAGACCCGGTGCATCAGGAGTCACGAACATCCAGCACGAGAGTAATAAATAACACAAACACCCTAACTACGAGATTTACTCACAAACACGCACCCTAACCAAGGGAACACAATAGTCAAAGCTGCAGGACTCACGAATGTGCAACACGACAGTCATAAACGACCTACACACCTGAACGAGGGCTTTTCAAGTGAAGTTCATTGCGAAAAAGACCACAGAGGAATCCGATTTTCAGTCCCATGTGATGTTATTAGGTCCCCCGTTAAAGACAGACAGACAAACAGAGACAGACGGGAGCTTCGGAAATAAAAAAAAATGCTTCTAAAACTCGAATTTATGTAGCAATTTAACATCATACATAATACTAGGGTCACATTTTCCAGTTAAGCGAAAAGGATAATGAGATATAATTGGAAGTAAATATAACTTTTTTTTCTTATTCCAGTCCTCCTCCTTTGAGCTATTATAAAAAAACGCCACCCTCCAGTATTTATATGAGAGGAACGCGTTAATTTTCAGGCTGCATTCGAGGGGGAACTGAAATAAGTCTCTAATTGTCCCCGCCCCGAGGCTGCAGAGTCAACGTTATTGCTTTTCTCTGAGTGTCCCCGGACTGGCGTGTGAGGGAGCACCACACACACACACACACACACACACACACACACACACACACGCACACGCACACACACACCCTCCTCCCACCCCCCACCCACACACACACACACGATGGCGGCGCAGGACACAAGGGTCACAGAAATTCTTTAGTGCAGTTCTGTGTGATAAGTCTTCGCTCCTGTTTTTTTTTTCTTCGTTTTTTAGTGGAATGTTTTTAGTCGAAGGAAAATCAAAGGGTTGTACAGTGATCTTGTTTTCCTCGGTTATATTAGCTCCAAGTGAATGGTTCGTGTCTCTCTATCTCTTAGTTTTCCCTCTCTCTCTCTCTCTCTCTCTCTCTCTCTCTCTCTCTCTCTCTCTCTCTCTCTCTCTCTCTCTCTCTCTCTCTCTCTCTCTCTCTCTCTCTCTCTCTCTCTCTCTCTCTCTCTCTCTCTCTCTCTCTCTCTCTCTCTCTCTCTCTCTCTCTCTCTCTCTCTCTCTCTCTCTCTCTCTCTCTCTCTCTCTCTCTCTCTCTCTCTCTCTCTCTTGGTCTCGTTCTCGCTCTCAAACACACACACACACACACACACACACACACACACACACACACACAATTAGAGCGTGGGGGCAAGAAGAATGTGTCATCTCGTCACTTACACCTCTCCCTGTGTGTGTGTGTGTGTGTGTGTGTGTGTGTGTGTGTGTGTGTGTGCAGTGTTTGGTTCTTTTGTTCTCATGCATCAAAGTGTACAACTGGTCTTCTTGTGTTCTGACCTTTTCGTGTTTTTTATTTCCCCTCACGTTCCAATGGCTTATTTTCCTTATGTTTTTAGCGTTCTATTAATCACGAAGTGTTGCATGCGGCAGATCCCGTCTCGCCCACCAGAATGTCACGATTTCACATTTTATTTGCCTTTATTTTTCTTCTTTTTGTTAATTAATTTTTTTTCCAGCAGTTTGTCGCATGCAATTTCTTTTTTGTAATGTGAAGAGAGAGTTGAACAGTATTATCTTTTTATAGAGTGAGCACAAACAGTATTATGTTGTATATATTTATTCACTGTATATTCATTTT
>NC_066554.1:4899191-4914191 GCF_024679095.1 Eriocheir sinensis | reverse complement strand
CTCTCTCTCTCTCTCTCTCTCTCTCTCTCTCTCTCTCTCTCTCTCTCTCTCTCTCTCTCTCTCTCTCTCTCTCTCTCTCTCTCTCTCTCTCTCTCTCTCTCTCTCTCTCTCTCTCTCTCTCTCTCTCTCTCTCTCTCTCTCTCTCTCTCTCTCTCTCTCTCTCTCTCTCTCTCTCTCTCTCTCTCTCTCTCTCTCTCTCTCTCTCTCTCTCTCTCTCTCTCTCTCTCTCTCTCTCTCTCTCTCTCTCTCTCTCTCTCTCTCTCTCTCTCTCTCTCTCTCTCTCTCTCTCTCTCTCTCTCTCTCTCTCTCTCTCTCTCTCTCTCTCTCTCTCTCTCTCTCTCTCTCTCTCTCTCTCTCTCTCTCCTCTCTCTCTCTCTCTCTCTCTCTCTCTCCTTCTCCTCTCTCTCTCTCTCAAACCCTACCTTCCCTTTCCTCTCCTCTTCCGTGAGCTAGAGCCGTCACAGTCTCTACGGCCCCCTCCTTCCCGTCCTCCTCCTCCTCCTCCTCCTCCTCCTCTTTGGGTGAGCTAGTGGTGCCGTATCGTAGTCATAAAGCAGGGCGTTGTAACAGTGTGCCATGCGAGGTAAAGGCGACTAAGGTGGGATGTGACACCTGCTGGGAGAGACAGGTAACACGGCCAGGTTGAAACATGGTGGGTTAGGTGTAGTTTATGTGAGTAACTGACTTTCATTTGCTGGAGAGAACAAATTTGCTGGCTGTGTCTGTTGTGTGCTTTACCATTTATATATCCTTGTAGTAAAAGAAATATTGTGAAGCTTCTATTCGCCTTTTTATAGAGATGTTGATTTGAAGTAGGCAAAAATGATACATATAAGGACATTTGTTGGATTCATTATATTCTTTCTCATCTATGCATCCTTGTATTAAGAGGAATGTTAAGCTACTATTCGTTTTTTTATTGATAGAGAAGTTGTTCTTAAATAGGCAAAAGAACATACAAGGTCATAGGAAGGCATTTTTTTATTATTATTTCTACGTGTTAATTTAAATCCTCAACGTGTGAGTAGGAAATTCAAACGGAACCATTATTTTTCGTTTTCGTGTTAGAGACGTTCTATTATTTTTTAAGTAGGCGTAAATTCCCATACGAAAAGAGAACCAAAATTTTGTTCATGTTAATCTAAATCCCCAACGTAAGAGTAGGAGGAGCACAGCGCAACCAAACTTTTTCGTGTGTTTGTCTGCGTTTTTCGTTTGTGTGTTTGTTTGCGTTATTCGTTTGTGTTTGCGTTTTTCGATTTTTTGTGTTTGTTTACGTTTTTCGTGTTTATTTGCGTTTTTCGTGTGTTTGTTTGCGTTTTTCGTGTGTTTGTTTGCGTTTTTCGTGTTTTTTTTTGCGTTTTTCGTGTGTTTGTTTGCGTTTTTCGTGTTTTTGCGTTTTTCGTGTGTTTGCGTTTTTTCGTGTGTTTGTTTGCGTTTTTCGTGTGTTTGTTTGCGTTTTTCGTGTGTTTGCGATTTTCTTGTTTGTTTGCGTTTTTCGTGTGTTTGTTTGCGTTTTTTCGTGTGTTTGTTTGCGTTTTTCGTGTGTTTGTTTGCGTTTTTCGTGTGTTTGTTTGCGTTTTTCGTGTGTTTGTTTGCGTTTTTCGTGTTTTTGCGTTTTTCGTGTGTTTGTTTGCGTTTTTCGTGTGTTTGTTTGCGTTTTTCGTGTGTTTGTTTGCGTTTTTTCGTGTGTTTGTTTGCGTTTTTCGTGTTTGTTTGCGTTTTTCGTGTGTTTGTTTGCGTTTTTTCGTGTGTTTGTTTGCGATTTTCTTGTTTGTTTGCGTTTTTCGTGTTTGTTTGCGTATTTCGTTTAGATACGTTTTTTTTTTAATGTAAGCGTAAATACCGCATATGAAAAGACAACGAAAAGCTTTATTCATTATTCTTAAAAAAAAAAAAAAACATGACCTTTTTGTATGAGAGAACCTAAATAAATCTCCAAAGAATGCGTGGCTTAATCATAAAAAGGAAAATGAAACGGTTAAATAAAAGAATCGGAAAGGAAACGAACAAGTCGGGTCGGGTACGTATCGGTTCACTTCGCTCTCCTAAATCTCTGCAGGAAACGAGTCAAGGCTTCGTTTTTTCCTTTTATTTTTCATTCTTCCCTCGACGCGCGGAACTTAATTGCAGGAGGAGTTTTCGAGGCCAGATTCGTTGTTTCTTTGATCGCCTCTCTAATGAGCCGTAAGTCGTGAGGTGGAGGGAGTTTATGGCGCGGCGGCAGGCGAGTCGGACATCAAGGGAGGCTGAGGGAGTATAGCGAGGCGGAGTAGTGCCACCTCGAGGAGCAGAAATCACGGTACTGCGTTAGGTTATGTAATGGAAAAGACTCCCCACACACAGCTGCTGAGATAAGGTAATAGAGTAAGGGGAAAAACAAGTCTACTCGTATCCGTACATGTATGGATTAGGAAGTGTAAGGAAGGAGTAAAAGAAGTATAAGTCATAGTTATAGCCAGATAGTTATTAGTTGTGTGGAAAACTTAGCAAATAACCAACAAAGAAAATGAAAGAAGGAAAGAGAAGGGAGTGGAAAGCGAGAGAAAGAGAGGGAGAGAGATAGACAGGAAGATAGAGAAAGATAAAAGGAAATCAATAGAACAGAGAAAAGAAGATAAAAAAAATAAAAAGAGAGTGAACGGAGTGGAAAATGAGAAACTAAGACCGAAAAGGATGGTAAGAGAAACAAGGAGGGAGGGACAGAGAGAAAGAGAACGAAGGAGAGGAGATAAAAGAACAGATGATGAAACACGACTTAACAGAACTAGAAAAGAAAAGAGGAAAGGGATGGAAAGAGAGAGACCAAGACAAAAGAGTAGTAAGGATAGAAAGAGAAACACAGGAAACAATTACAGTGGAAGAGGGAACCGGGATGAAGGGAAGATGGAAGAAGGACCAAGCGGAGGGAGTAGATAGACGGTGAGAGGGATACGGGGGGAAGGAGAGGAGAAGAGAGGAGAGGAGAGGAGAGGAGAGGAGAGGATGCCTGCCCTAAATCAAGAGGAGCACGTTCCGTCGGTACACAGAGGGAGAGCGAACCTGCAAGCGAGCCAGGCCAATATAGGCGTCCCGGGCACCTGGCTAGATGAGGCAGTTCCGGTGAGATGAGGCCTGAACGCGGCTCCAGGCCAGCCAGGTGTAAACGATTAGTGGCTACGGCCCTGACACGACAAGAGCCATCAGAGTATTTCAGGGCGAGTGGGAGGGAGCGAGAAGGGACGGCGGAGGTGGTGGAGGTGGTGGTGATGGTGGTGCTGTGCTGGCAGAATGGTGCAGCTGGGGAGAGATACAGACAGACAGAGAGATAGAGAGACAGACAGACAGAGATCGACAAACACACATAGACCGACAAACTAAGAGATAGCAAATAACCAACAAAAGAGGAAAGTAGGAGGGGATGAGGAAGTGAAGAAACAAAGAGAGGGACAGACATAAAAAGAACGAAAGAGAAAAGGGAATCAATAGAACAGAAATAAAAGAAGAGAAAGAATTAGAAAAAAAGGAGGGAAGTGAATGAAATAAAAGAAGACGACAGAAAAGGATACCAAGAGAAACAAAGACATAGACATACGTAGACATACACACAGACAGACAGAAGTAAAAAGATAGACAGACTAGCGGAGACACTGACAAATATATACAACAGACAGACAGACAGACAGACAGAGAACAACGAACAGACAAAGAGACTCAACCTACAGACATAAAGGTAACATAATCTCTTTGTTTCAACGGTACAAAGAGACACTAATTAATCCATCTATGACGTCAGGTGTCCATGGACGGCGAGGCACAGGTGACTGATGAGAAGGACGTGGGAAGCTTGCCTCATCCCTCTCCCTGATGCTCTCCCATTCTCCCCAGCTTCCCATGCATCCATCTAACCCAACTCTCACTCTCCCCAACTCCCCATCCATTCATCTCACCCCGCAGCTCACCTTCACAACTTCCCATGCATCCATCTCTCCCCACTCTGCTTCCTCCCTGCTCCCCTGATCGCATCCGACATCCTCTCTCTCTTTTAAGTTACGGTCACACTAGCCATTTTTGTCCCTGGATTGCTCTTTAGGGCAGTTTTGTGGGGAATGGAGGTTACACTGCAGAAAGAAAAATCCACCTAGTCCAAAGCTGATTCTGTCGTAAGTGTTAAAACAAAACAAGCAACTGACTCCACCCCATGCTGCCTAAACACACGTTACCAGACTCTCCTCAATATTCACCCACCTCATTCCACTCCCCAATCACACCCCAACACCTCTTTTCCCAATCATCACCCTCGCACCTTGCACCCTAAACACAAGTTCCTCTTCCTTCTCCTCCTCTTCACCATCCCATCCTACGCCTTGTCACCTTTTCATCAGTCTCCCATCTCACTCTGCTTTCATTTCTTCTCTTCACTTCCCAAATCGCTTCCAATATAGCAGTCCCATCAGACTCACGTTTACTCCATTACACTCTCTACTCGTTCTCCTCCTCTTCCTCCCTTTATATCGTTATCTCTCCCAACACCTTCCCTCTGTCCATCCCCCCACTCTACTCATCCACTCCTACAATGCTCTTACACATCTCCATTACACTCACGCTGTCTGCTTCACTCCTCATCATCCCTCTTATCGTTATCATTATTCTTTTTTCCCCATCCTCAATCCCTCACTTCTGTCACTCAACCCTCCATCCATTTCATCCATTTTGTCATTTCACTCCAACTTCATCCCTTGCCATTCAACCTTCATCCAACCCCCGGCTAATCCACACTCACGTAATTACAGTGACGATTGTTAGGCAGTTTTTCCTTTATGGTTCGTGCACTGCTCATACGTGTCACAATATATGTTAAGTGGAAATACGAATAGCGGATATTATTAGTATTACAGCGAGTATTAATACTAACTTGTGTTGATTGAAATGTTTATGAAATATTTACCTTATGATAATTACAATGTATTAAAATTTTAAATTGAGAATTATAATAACAATACGAATAATTATTTATAATATTGATATATACATGATTTTTTTTTCATCGTTGTTGTAATAATTACTGATACAATTTCTATTTTTCTATTATTTTATTATTATTATTATTTATACCGGTAGTATTATTTTTTGTAGTAGTAGCAGTAGTAGTAGTAGTAGTAGTGGTGGTGGTAGTGGTATTAGTAGAAGCAGCATTAACATCATTATGATCATCATCATCCATATCTTTACCCTAACAATGCCCGCCAGTAAGTAAACAAACTTTCCCTCGGCAATTAAACAACGAATTCGTACAAACTCCTGGAAAATTTATCTCTGCAGAAGCGACCGAGCCCGGCGGAGGGACACAAATTCAAGCCTCGACAGCGAAATTATTGTATATGCCACCAGCGCTTGCCCCCACCCCCCTCTTCTGACAGTCCCCCTTCCACCCACTAACTCTTACTAATACTTGTGACCCAGTTGAGTGGGATGCGAGCCCTGCCTTGCTAACACAGCACTTTCCCTGTCTTCCCCAGCTTTCCCCTGCTTTCCCTAGCCTCCCTGTCTGTTTCGCCATGCACTTCTGCCTTCCTAACCCAGCACTTCCCCTGACTTCCTCTGCTTCCCTCTGCATACCTCCTCATTCTTCACCCGACACCTCCCCTTTCTTCTGCTGCCTCCTCAGTTTACCCTATTCGCCAGTACGTTCTTTCTCTGCATTTATCTGATTTCCCCTGACTTTACTTGCTTTTCCCCTCCTCCTGTCTTTCATCCACCTTCCTTCTTTGTCTCCCAGCCTCTCATGCTCCCCCTCTTTCCCTTGCTATCCCTAACCTCATCCTTTTCCCCCCCATGGTCCTGTTACACCCCCCCTGCCACAACCTCTCCATCCCCCAACTTCCCCATGCCTTCCCTGCCTCCCACCCAGGCTCTCCTAACTCCCTATCTCCCCTTATTCCCTCGGCCTTCCCTCCCTCAACTCATCTCACTCATTAGCTTAGTAGAAAAGAGTCCCAGAAGGGATTTCCTGAGCCTCCATTTGTCAGCATTTAGTCCAGTTCTCGTTTTCGCGTTCCCGGGCGTGATGGCAACGCAAACACGCGGAATTGAATGTGGATATTTATATAAAGCGCGGCATTACGAAACACATGTCATCCCTCAACCACACTGCCTAATGTCCGGCTGGTGTTGGGGATGGGATGGGGAGGGTGGGAGCTTCCGTGGTGGTGATGGTTTGCTGTTGTTGTTGTTGTTGTTGTTGTTCCTGTAGTTGCTTTTGTTGTTGATTTGGTGTTGTGCTTACTGGGGTATGTGAGTGCGTCGTGTTATTCTTTTAGTTTTTCGTTGTCTTACGATCTTGGAAAATATGATAGTTTTTTGGGATGGAATGTTGTCGAGGTGACAAAAAAAATATCACATGACAGATGCATTATCACTTAGAGGCGAAACGGAGTGTATGAGCATGAATTGTGGCATGTTGACGCCCCCGGGTGTTCGCGTTTTATACGTCCTGGGAGCCAGGTAATAATGTAAACATGGCTGCCTGTATCCGTAGAGTTATATGCATGGTACCTATGTACCGCTCGGTAGTTAATGAAGAGTTGGTGGCAGTCTCGTGCAATTCTTGCTGGAAACTTTCCCCTAACCAGTCTTCTGATGCTAAGTGTGGCAGGAGATATGAAAATACATTATGTTGAACTGAACTTAAGTATTCAGTAAAAATAGGCTGATGTACCAAAATGGACTGTTAAGAAAATAGAATTTCCTATTATATCTTTATTTTGAAGTTGGCTTATATTTCTTCTTTAGCTTAAAATTCTTCATGTTAGTTCTATTTCCATAATAAGAACAAATTGGAAAGATGAATACAAACAACGTAACGCAACCAACGCGTTTATTGCTAATGCTTTATGCCTACAACTTCTCAAGGTTCGGACACACTCACCTTGGGCAAGGAAAGCAGGGGCAGTAATGACGTTAAAGCAGAGCAGCCCAATCTTCTCCATCCTTTTTCAATGACCAGCCTGGTGAACAAGCCTACGACTTCGCTCTCCTCAATGACCTAGAGCAGTTGGTTCAGCACCCTACACGTATTCCCGACCTCCTTGGAGACAGGCCCAACATACTAGGCCTCTCCCTTACCTTTAACCCTTCTGCTTACTCTGTCAAATCGTTCTCTTCGTTTGGCTCCTCCGAGCTCAACCTTATTTCTGTATCTTGTCCTATCGCTCCTGTACAGCCTCTGGACCCACCGAAGAGGCGATGCTTCTGGAATTTTGTTTCAGCTAGGTGGGACAACCTGAGGATGTACTTTTCCGATTCTCCGTGGAACGATTACTGCTTCCAGGAGAGAGACCCCTCTGTGTGTGCCCAGCGCAGTATTATTATTATAATTATTATAATTATTATTATTATTATTGTTATTATTATTATTATTATTATTATTATTATTATTATTATTATTATTATTATTATTATTATTATTATTATTATTATTATTATTATTATTATTATTTCTATTATCATCATCATAATCATCTTCACTGCCATCATCATCACCATCATCGTCATCATCCCTACAATAGTACGCTTTTAGTCTCCCGGACACAAGCAGCAGCAATACAATTTGCCCTTTTCCGTCCGCATTGTTCCTGCCAGTCACGTCCCTCACCACACGCGCCGCGCCATGACGGAGCCGATGGGTAAACAGTGAAAAATAAAGTATGTAAAGAAAAAAAAGAAAATATATATATAGATATATATATATATATATATATATATATATATATATATATATATATATATATATATATATTAGGGGAGGCGGTGGCTGAGTCGTCAAAGTAACGGCCTCGTGTTCAGGAGGACGCGAGTTCAATCCCCGCCCGGTGCCACCAAGCTGGGATTTTTCAGCCGCCGCCGAGTGGCTTAAAACTACCCACATGCTGTCCAGAAGACCACCTATCAACCCGGACTCTAGATTCTAGGATCAAAGATGAGCTCTGGGAGGGCAGCATGAGCCAATGCAAGATGGCGCCACTATAAACACTCGCCTGCGCCAGAACGGGCTGGGCCGACCATCAGGACCTACCGGAAAGAAGCCTTGGACCGACCATCAGGATCCACCGGAAGAAGCCTACCGGCGCAATAGGCTGCAATAAAAAAAAAAAAATATATATATATATATATATATATATATATATATATATATATATATATATATATATATATATATATATACATATTTATATATACATATTTATATATATACATATTTATATATATATATATATATATACATACACACACACACACACACACACACACACTTTACCTTTTTTCCTCCTTTTCCCTGTGAGTTTTGGACTCGCTGGGGTAGCGACGTGCCTGGGTGTTCGTGTCTTTTGTGAGGGGGCGCCGCTCCCTCGCTGCGCCGGAGACTAATAATTTTTGAGTTGCAAGCGGCGGAGTGTTTGTTAGTCCGGCCTATTACCGCTAATGGACGAGGCAAACGGGGGAAAACGGTCCGCCGGAGAAGAGGCGGCGATTTCCAGTTTACGTTTGCGAGTCTCTTGTTTGTCCCCGCAACGTTGTTTGGGCGTCGTTAGTGCCTGTTTGTGATGCGGTTCCGCTGTTTGTTTCTCTTCCGTCCGTGATTTTTGTGAGGGAGCAGGAAAGAGGGAGGGAAATAGTGGGGCTCGAGGCAGGGAGGGAATGAGTAAGTTAGTTGAATAAACTTAGTACAGAAAGGTTGTGTGTGTTTGTGCGAGTGTGGAACGCAGAAAAAGAATAGTGGAAGCTCGAGATTCCGGAAATTGTTTGCCGAGGGAGGTGAACAGGAAGGAGGAATGGAAGACTTGGTGAAGTAGTCAATTTGGAGGAATGAGAGAGGGAGAGAGCGACGAGAGGATTAAGGGAAAGCACAGAACTGGAAGGAATGGCGATGCAGTTGGCCCGGAGAGGAACGAGGAGGGAAAAGAACGATGACAAAATCTGGGGAAGGCGAATAGAGACCGGGAGAAAGAAGAGTAGATGGACGAGGGAATCAAGTAAGAAAGGAAAGGAGGAAAAAGAACAGAAGGAAATGGAAGACGAACATAAAGAAGGCTAGCATTTGTGGTAATGGTAATTGAAGGGTGAGAGAAGAAGGTAATTTGGATGGGTCTCAAGGTCTTCACGCGGAGCTAATTACCCACGTGACAGGTGTTCTCCGTCGCACCTGCATCCTTTTCTTTGGCCAGGTGAGGGTGTCGTTGCCGCCTCAATAGCCCCGCAGTCACATACCTGTCACACGCCTTTTACGCACCCTCCTGATTTCCCGTCTTATTATGTTCAGGCTTTTCTTCTCACCCACTAACCGCCTCTGCATCTTCCTCCCTTCCCTCTCCCGGCGTCACCCTTCCTCCACCTGGCCGCCATCACCTCTTATATTCTCCTTCATTTCCTCGTCATTTCCTCGTCTTATCCAATAGCAGACGGTAAGACGCTCTCCCCCGACCCCTTTATCGGCGCCCTTGATGTGTCCGTTCATCTCCTCACTCTCGTTCTGCCTCAGCTCTCCACACACACATTCTTTCTCAATCACCCGTAGAGCACGAGATCTCCTTCCCTGCCCTCCATCCCATCTCCCTTTCCTCACTTCGATCACCTCCTCACCCTTGACGTGGAAGACCTGACTGGACTACTTTAAAGCTACTTAGTGTGCGAAGTGGAGAATGTCAACCGAATGAATGAACCCTCACTTTAGCCTTCACTGTATTTGTAACTTTCGCTCACTGGTATAACGTATGGCTCTCAAATCGAGTGGTATATAACGAAGAAGTACACACACTCTCTCCCTCTCTCTAGCTCACAAATTTGAACTCCAGCACAGATTTGGAGTGTAAAAGGAAAAAGTTTATTAATCTAACTCATAAATTTTGGGAGAAAGAGAGAGAAAGGAATCCACATCTGCTTTTAGTTCCCTCATCCTCTCACTTTTCTCCTCTTCCTTCTCTTCCTCCTACTCTGCTTTCTTTTTGCTTTTCTTCTTCACCACCTTTTTTTTTCCTTTCCCCGATATTTCACCTCCTACCACTCTCCTCCTCCACCATTCCCGTCTACCTCACCTTTCTAGATTAATATTTTCTTATCTCATTCCTCTTTCTCCTCTTCCCCCTCTTCCTCGTCTTTCAGCATTCTCATTCTCCTCAACCTTTTGTTCCTTCTCTTCTTGCTACTCGCCTCCTTTTTCTCCTCTTCCTTCACTATTCTCCTCTTCCTTTCCTCCTTCTCCTCCTTAGTTTTATTTTTCCCACCTCACTCTTTACTCCCTTTCTCCACCTCAAGTTATCATCCTCTCCTTCCTCATTCTCTTCCTCTTCTTAGCTTTCTAACTCCTCCTTCCTCTATTACTTCTCACCCTTTTTCCTACCTTTATTATCGTTTTCCTCCTGTTCCTGATCGTGCCTTTCTCTCCACCTTCCTCTCCATAACCTTTTCTTTGTCTATTTTTCATACACCTTCTCTTACTTTATTTCTATCCACCTAACTACTTTTCCCCTATCTCTACTTACTCTTACTTTTACTACCATCTTTCTCCTGCTCCTGTTCCACCTTCCTAATCCACCTTCCTCTCGACCTTCCCCTCCACCTCCCTCGCCTCCACCTCTCCAGCTCGCTTCTGAACTCGTATATCTTACACTAATCACCGGCCGCAGTGCAAGGTCTGCATATTCTTCTCTGTTGAAATATTGGGGTGAGATGGAGCGTGGGGTGATGGATGCTGCCTCGCCCCCCTTCCTGCCACCCCTCCCACCTCCTCCTTCCTCCCCTTCCTTGCCTCCCACCTGCATCCCCTCTTCCCCTCTTCTCCCCTGCCGGCTTGGATGCATGTGTGTGTTGGTCTGATGGAGCGTGTTAGAAGAGGAAGGAGGACAGGAGGTTGCGAGAGAGAGAGAGAGAGAGAGAGAGAGAGAGAGAGAGAGAGAGAGAGAGAGGGAGAGGGAGAGGGAGGAATGAGGCATGGGCGGGAGAGTTCGCGTTGGGGTGACACACTTTACCATAAAATGACTCATAATTGTAGGCGGAATTTAGGGGTAACGAGCGTAATTCGTCGAGGAAGTGGCTGCTCAAACGACCCAAGTTGGACGTGCATGAAATGTCGTCCTGTCGTCATGATTACTGCGCGTGCTGGTCGTCGCCGCTCAGCCGTTCCTCTCCCCGCAAGCTGCTCGGCGGGGCGCTAATATATTACGCGTTAAGCTTCCTCTTCCGCGGGTCGCAAAGTTGGGTCTGCACCGATACTGAGGCCGGCTAGACTGACTGCGGAATAGTATTAAGACCATTTCTACTTGTACCTATACTACTACGGGCACTGTGACAGCTACTACTACTACTACTACTACTATTACTACTACTACTACCACTACCACTACTACTACTACTACTACCATAATAATAATGATAATAATAATAATAATAATAATAATAATAATAATAATAATAATAATAATAATAATAATAATAATAATAATAATAATAATAATAATAATAATAATAATAGTGCCAATACTAAAACTAATAAAATAATACGAAGAATTATAATACAGTAATAACAAAAAAATTACGTTCCAATACTAATAAAACTGCTATCTTATTATTTATGTGCACGACTACTAATATCACTGCTACATACTTCTCATTTCCGATGTAATAATTTTCTAGCTGATCATTTTACCTTGAATATGCAATTGCCATAAATTATAAGCTATTCTTTTAATGTTCCGCTACTCTCCATAACTGATGTCTATTTTTTTCCGGGAAGTAACAGCCGCCCTCACCTCGACCCCGGAAGAGGAAAGGAATCAAATGAAAAATATGTGCATTTATAATTATCGACGCAGCTCATTATTCATAGAGTAAAAACATTGCTACTCACTTTAAAGCTTCTGTAAGCCGATGATCCAGTGTTGAACGTGCGTTTTTAAATAACTGAGTGGAAATTATTGAAAGAAGAAACATATATAGGCTTCTTTTTCTCAGTTTTTTTTTTAATCAATGAACTGCTGTTTTTCTTTTAGTAAGTATACCTGATTTTGAAAAGTTGAAAAAAATAATTATATGCGGTGTTTTGTTTTCTTCTGTAGTGGTTTTTTTTTTTTCCTGTGCAACCGTTTTCTTTTCCTTTAATAAATAACACCTGATTGATTCCTATGTAAATCATATAATGATGCCATAAATGTTTTTCCTAAGTTTTCATTTATTTGTGTCTTATTCCTGCACTGCCTCTCGGTTTTCAGTAGATAATACCAAATGCTTCCATGTGTAAAGTGCGAGATGGATTAATAATATTGTAAGAAAAAGCGTAAGGTTATTTCATTTCCCTTCTCTCTCTATTCTATCGTCTAGTTCCTTTTGGTTGGCTTACAACATTAACCCTGACATTCATGAACCAAAAGAAGGGGATGTCAGGGCATTTCGTGAGCCACTTTTGAACTTGCTCCCCTTCCCTCCCTTGCCTCCTTGTTCCCTTGGATAATAATGGTCAGAAATTACGGTCTTTATGGAGGTTAATGGGCGTGTTTTATGACGAGGAATGAGGTGAGGGACAGTCCGGCTGATCCAGGAGCTCGGCCGCCCATTTTCTTTAGTGTTATAAATTGGTTTGGGGAGATCGAGGGGAGCCTTGCACGCACACCCTTAGAAGTGGGTCTGTGTTAGGTTTGTGTGGCGGTCCGTGGCTGTTTGTATGCATGAGGAGGGGTGATTGCGTGGCTATGTGAGGATCTCTGTGTTTCTTCATATGCGTGAGGTGGTTTGTATGTATTACTATGTGAGGCTTTACGTTGCTATATGTGTCTGTGATGCTGGGGTAAGTCTTTTCTCTAGGGCTGTACGGGGAATTGGGGGTCATTTATAAGTCTGTATGGGGCTGTGTGATATTGTATGGATTAATGTGGTTATGTGTAAGGAGTGTGTGTGTCTGTGTATGTATATGTGGCTGTTTTTTACTGTGTAGAAATATGAGGCTGTATGTGGCTGTGAATTGTAGTTTTGACTCTCAGGGTAGCGGAGAATTGATGGTTGGAAGAGAAGTAAGGATTTAGACTATTCGTAACTCATCTCTCTCTCTCTCTCTCTCTCTCTCTCTCTCTCTCTCTCTCTCTCTCTCTCTCTCTCTCTCTCTCTCTCTCTCTCTCTCTCTCTCTCTCTCTCTCTCTCTATCTCTCTCTCTCTCTCTCTCTCTCTCTCTCTCTCTCTCTCTCTCTCTCTCTCTCTCTCTCTCTCTCTCTCTCTTTGGGTTTAACTATTTCATCATTTATCCCTCGTCCATTATTCTTCGACGAGTTATATTTCTTCTGTTCGCGTACGTCTATCCACATTTATTATCCTCATTCATGGAAGTTTTAAAGCTCACCAATCAGAGGAGACAAGGTGGTCATTCCATTTTTTTCTGTGGTATATATATTTTACAGTATATGCCTGGGTTATATATGCTGATTCTTTTATTTATTTTTTTTAAGTTTGTTTCGAGTAATTTGATTTTTTTTAGCTTAGTCATATCTTTTGAGGGCTAAAGCGACACACCATGGGATTAACAATTATATATAAAATGTCCATTGTGACCTATTTTTACTCTAACATTTTCATTGCGCTTTGGTTGTGGTGTAATTATATATGATAGTCATTTTTCTGTGTCTAGTTTACTTGCGCCCCACTTTAGCCCCATTAAAAGCACATCAGCGCCCGTTTGAATATTAATGAGAGTACATTATTTTCCGCTCGGGCGCGCCACCACGGTAACACGATAATCGGATACGGATAGATCGCTGTCACGCCAATAATGACCCTAATAGAGATGCTCCACTCGCTATCCTGCCCCCTTATTTTTACGCTTCATTCCCCTGCACGCTTTCACTCATGGCCATGCCCACCACGTTGCCTACACTCCTGAACCTTACAGTGTGCGTTAGGAGGGGGGTAACTCGTATTCAGATTCAGTGATTATTGACCACAAATTAAAATAATGTTCACAAAGCTCAACAACAAACACAAATCCATAATAAAAGATAAAGTGTGGAATGCATGGGAATATTATTTTTTTTAGAGCATGGCTTTACGCAAAAAATGCATTAATATTTTGAGACCATTATTCACAGCCAAAATGATTTACGCGCGCTTGCGTGCACACACACACACACACACACACACACACACACACACACACACACACACACACACACACACACACACCTCGCCCATCCCTTCTTGTACTCCGCTTCGGAAAAGTCTTGTAATCCTCCTGCGTCGCCTTACACCCTCGGCCTGAAGGACACACTGGACGCTCTGACACAGGCCGATACCCGCCTGTGGGACTTCAGAGTGTGCTTGACGGTCACGCTCAAGGCTCGCTTGATGGCGGGATCCTGAAGGAGTTTCCCTGCCTCGGAGCGCCGCGTTTAGCTTGATTCGGGAATTCTAGAGGATTGGGCGACGTGCTTGGCTGGTCTTGGTGTTTGAGTTTCACGTTTTTTGTCACTCTTTATGGTGTGCTTTTTCGTTTTCACTTTGTTACCATTTACTTTCTGTATATTTTTGTTTTGCCTTTTACTTCTGATCCTTGGGAAATTGTGGATGATTGAAATAGGTCAGGTGTGCAATAGTCAAATGTAAAAATGAAAAAAAAAATGTATGTATGATTATGTATATGTATATACATATATACAAACATACACGCATATATACAAACACATACATATATACATACATGCACACATTCATACATACACAAACATGCGTATAGTAGTGCATTGTCTGTGTTTTGCGTTGTGGCCAGCCCTCCGGAAACTCTCGCCAATCTCCCCCGCGCCTGACCTACTTTCCGTGTTTTGGGAGTGAAATTCTTGCCCCTGACAGCAGCCTTATGCATTTACGTGTTTTCGAAAGCTAATATACAACATATATTCTGAAGCAAATTTAAATTTGCACGCACGTCGGTAAGTATGATATATTCCCCAATGTTTATTATGGTAGCCTATAACAGTAAATTTCAGCTGG
>NC_066554.1:4871691-4894191 GCF_024679095.1 Eriocheir sinensis | reverse complement strand
CAAATATCATATACAGACTTAAAAGGTGGATGGTCCAAGTGCTGAGCTGAGGTTGAGAAAATAGGAAATAAGTAAAAGAAGAAGAAAAGAAAGCAAAAGAGAGACAGGCCAACCTAATCTTATGTAGAGGAAGACAAGGGCGTGAGAAAGAAAGAAAAAGCATAAGAAAAGAAAGAAAAAAAGAGAAAGGCCAACCTAATCTTATGTAGAGAAAGACAAGAGCGTGAGAAAGAAAGAAAAAGCATAAGAAAAGAAAGAAAAGGAAAGAAAGGTCAAACAATTCTTATATAGCGAAAGACAGGGGCGTAAGAAAAAAAAAAGTGCAGAGGAAAAGATAGAAAAAGGGAAAGCCAACCAAATCTTATATACAGAAGAAGAAAAGGGCGCGACAAAAAGAAAGACAAAAACAAACGTTATACAGAGATTAACAAGAGAGCGTGAGAGGAAAAAAAACATGAGAATAGAAAACACAGGGAAGGAGGTCAAACAAATCTTATATAGAGAAGGACAAGGGCGTGAGGTGGGCGGCGGAGAGCGGGGCCGAGGCGTCATCAGGAGCCGGCACTGTTTGGAGGCGCAAGGACCCGGAAACTTCTCTCGCCTCTGAATACAAAGCGGAGGACGGATGGACGGACGGGCGCTTTCTTCGGAGAGGCCTTTCGCTATTTCGTCGCGTGGTTCTTGATTCATTTCCTTATCTCTGTATTTTTTTGTGTGCATGGATGACACGGGAATCTCTATTTTCTTTCTTTCTTTCTCTCTCCCTCCCTCTCTCCTGTTTTACTTTCGCTTTGATTTTCTGTCCGTTTTCTTTCGTTTCTCTTTTTTTTCTGGCAATGGAAAACTCGTGAATCTCTCTTATCTTTCTCCCTCAGTTTCTCTTTTACGCAATCTCTCTTTTCTTCTTTTTCTTTCTCTGTTTCTCTCTTTTTCTTTCCTTTTTTTCTTTATTCTCTCTCTCTCTCTCTCTCTCTCTCTCTCTCTCTCTCTCTCTCTCTCTCTCTCTCTCTCTCTCTCTCTCTCTCTCTCTCTCTCTCTCTCTCTCTCTCTCTCTCTCTCTCTCTCTCTCTCTCTCTCTCTCTCTCTCTCTCTCTCTCTCTCTCTCTCTCTCTCTCTCTCTCTCTCTCTCTCTCTCAATTGTACTGAAATGAACGCCTCTTTCTTTAACTCTTCCGGATAACTTTCAATCTGTTTCTCCATGACCTTCGTGGCCTTGATGGTACACATGAAGGACTCTATTCAGTTAATTGTTATTTTACCTAATGAGGACTTTCGCAGAGAGACCTCCTTTGGTATTACTCCAGATCTTTTTTTTTCTGTTCTATTTGTTCTGTCTTTTAATTCCTGGTTGCACATTTGGCCATTTTTTTATTTTAGTTTAGTTTATTTCTTTATTTTTCATTTGTGGTGTTGTTATTGGATTGAGAATACCGATGCATCTGTGTGTTTGATGACTGCTGTTTTTTCTCTAAATTAATATTCTTTATCATTTATATTTCTTTTACGAAAGGGCTAAAATTAATGTCCTGTGCTTTCACTTTGCACTCGCTATGTGTTTTTACCACTAATTACTGTTTTTCCCTACTCCAAAGACTAAGTGTAAAATCCTCTTACACATACTTTCTGGTACATACCCTTCCCCCTTTCAAAAAATAAATAAAACGTTCCTTCTTTTCGTTTATATATATGTCCCGCCTACACAACTTTTATCTGGCTTCTTTTCCTTTCCTTTCGTTCTCTCTAAGAATTAATAAGACTTCCCCAATATCGGTTTTCCATTTGTCATCGCGCGTCACTTGCATCCCCCGCCTCCTCCTCCTCCCGTTTTCTTCGGCTAAGTGTTGCCTCGTGCTTATCTCCCCGGGTCTGATTCTTTCCTGGTGGGTCTGTGTCCGCTGTCTTCCCTTCTGTGATTGGCTATCTTTCTCTCTGTCAGTTCGTCGTCCTATCTGTCTGTCAGTTTGCTGGGTGTATGTGTGTATCTTTGTATGAATGTCTGTCTGTATATATGTATGTGTGTGCGTGTGTGTGTGTGTGTGTGTGTGTGTGTGTGTGTGTGTGTGTGTGTGTGTGTGTGTGTGTGTGTTTAAATCATACATATTTATTTAAACAGATATAGATATTTGGATAGATTGCTAGACAGATTAACAGATAGATAGAAATATATTATACGTTAATATAAAAGATCACACGTTAATAATTACACAGTTTTCGTTATGAAACGGTCACAGTTTGTTTCTGTCGTTTGATCTACATGACCCTGAACCTCATTGTTTCGTATCAGCGGATATAATATACGTTTTCAAAGCGCGACCCGATTAGTGTTGCAAGCTGACTAAATGATAAATGTGTCGTGGACGTGAGGAAAAGGCCTCGACCTGAATGTGTGTGTGTGTGTGTGTGTGTGTGTGTGTGTGTGTTTGTGGGTGGGTGTTTGTGTGGATGTGTGGGTGTGGGTGTGTGTGAGAGAGAGAGAGTGTGTGGGTGGAGACTGTTTGTATTTAATCATATGTTTCTAGTTGTCTCCAATGTAAAAAAAAACCAGACATTTACTTTCTGTCTATTTAACTGCAGAAACTATTTATATGTAAGGCAATTCCAAAGATATAAAACATAAACGAGAAATC
This sequence comes from Eriocheir sinensis, assembly GCF_024679095.1. NCBI lineage: Eukaryota > Metazoa > Arthropoda > Malacostraca > Decapoda > Varunidae > Eriocheir > Eriocheir sinensis. The sequence goes on along the minus strand of NC_066554.1, from coordinate 4,891,564 downwards.
TATCTTGTTTTTCACTACGTGAACACCGAAATTAGCCTTATCTTCACTGTACCTTTTACGTCACATCGAATTTACATATCGATGACAGGCGCAAAGGAGTGTGAACCAATGATGGACCACATAATACCGCGCTTTGCTCATGAAGGTGGAGCTCAGCACTCGTTTATACCAAGCGCCAACATTTAACACTATCAATGCAGGCTTTACACAGGCTTCACCTCACTGGGAACAATACGAATGGGAGGGATGACCTGAGGGGGGACAGGCATACCCATTTTCACGGTCGTCATATTGTCATCATGGTATTTGAAGCCTTGTGTCCCTTGTATCCGGCTTGTCTCTCTCTACCTGGAAGTCTCGTTAGCAAGAGTGCATTTACCAAAGAGACGTGAGCAGCTGCCTGGCTTCCTTTGTGCTGTGATAGATATATGGAGTGAAATTCTGACTGATGGGTTGTCTGCCTGATGCATTCACTTGTTATATATCCGTTCTCTGTTTCTTTGTCTCTCTGTGTTTGCCTGTATGTGACCTGCTTTCCATTCTCTCTCTCTCTCTCTCTCTCTCTCTCTCTCTCTCTCTCTCTCTCTCTCTCTCTCTCTCTCTCTCTCTCTCTCTCTCTCTCTCTCTCTCTCTCTCTCTCTCTCTCTCTCTCTCTCTCTCTCTCTCTCTCTCTCTCTCTCTCTCTCTCTCTCTCTCTCTCACACTGGCACCCTGGCACTTCATATTGGCTTAAGTCGCCTGCGATAAAGTTTAGAGTTTTAGACCAATAAACTTAAAACACCTTACTGTAGCATGGTAGGCAGGAGGAGGAGAAGGAGGAGGAGGAGGTATGCAGGCAGCGAAAGGGCACGAAGAGGATGGGATGGAAAAATTTTATCCAATATATTATGACAGGGTAAGCGGCAGGGTCATGGAGAACGGAAGGGATGGAAGAGGGAGGAAAGGGAAAGGAACGGAAGGGAAAGGAAGGGAAGAGAGAAGAAGTGATGGAAGATGAAGGGAAGGGAAGGGAAAGAAAGTAAAGAGAAGGGAATGAATGGTTAACGTATGCAAAAAAAAGGGAAAGAACGGGAAGGAAAAGGATGAGGAGAGAGGAAATGGGACTGTTGGGAAAGGAAGGATTAGGGGAGAAAAGGGAGGAAAGTGAAGGCAAGGAAAGGGAAAGGAATAACAGAGAGGGGAAGAGATGGAAATGGGAGACGAAAAAATGGAAGGGAAGGGACGGGCTGGGAATGGTAAGCAAAGTAAGGAGAAAGAAGAAAAGGGAGCTTAGTATACATATCCATAAAATTTGCCTTGACATATTAGAGTAAGGGACAGGAAAACACAGACAAACACACACACACACACACACACACACACACACACACACACACACACACACACACACACCAGCACCAACTATGCGTTTCGTCAGCCAGCGTTCTTTGCGAGGGTGTTGACGTTTAGCTTCTCCGGGTTGGCAAAATTCGTTACCCTGTCTTCCCTTGTGTGTGAAAAATATCTCTCTCATGGACACACCTGGCGCCCTTACTAATGAAGGACGCCTGCTCTCTACCCCACGTCCCTCAGGCAGTCCTTCCTTCCTTCCTTCCTTCCGTTCTTCCTTCCCCTTACTGTTTTCTCCTTTCACCTACCTCTTCTCCCTCCTCCGGTTTTTCTCACTCACCTATTCTTTCTTGTTCCTCCCCACCTCCTCCTTGTTCTTTCCCTTACCTCCACCTTTTTCCGTCTTCCCTCCACGATGTTCATTCCCCTTCCTTACTTGTTCTTTCACCCGTCTGTCTTTTTTTTCCTACTGTCTCCCTCCTTTTTGTTTTCTTCGCCAGCTCCTTTTCCTTCTCCTCCTCCTCTCCTAGTCTCTTCTTTTCCACATCCTTCTCTACCGTCTTCTTATTTTGCACCTCTTTCCTGTCTCATCATCTTCCTCACCTTCTCCTGTTTATTCTTATGTTCTTCGCTGTCTCTTCCTGACCCACCTCCTTCTCTTCCTCCTCCTCCTTCTCCTCTCTTAGTCTCATCTTCCCCACATTTTTCTCCATCGTCTTCTTATTTTGCACATCATCTTTCCTTTCTCCTCTTCTTCCTCACTACCTCCTGCCCTGTCTCCTCTTCCTCACCTCCTCTTCCTTGCCCGTCTCTTATTCCTCACAATCTCATCCGTCGCCTTCTCCACATTCTCCCGTCCTCCTTTTCCTCCTCCTTCTCTCCTCCAGCTCCTCTTCAGCCTCTTCGTCCTCATTCTCCTGCGACGGCAAGACGGACATGACTCAGCGCCTGTGTGTCGTTTTCTTCTTTCCCTCTCTGTCTTTTTCGTATTCTTTTTGCCTTCATTTGTCTCGGCTTCGTATAATCAGGCCGTCGGGAATGTGGGTCGGGCGTCACGGGTCATAGTCCACCGTAAATGCCTCCGGATATTCGTTTTCGAAGTTAGAATCAATGAACAATGAAACGGTGTCCCCCGCAACTGTGGCCAGAGTGCCTTGGCTGCCGTCCAGAGCCACACCGAGCCTGGTTACAACCAAATACGTGCCACACCGTTTCAGTACAGAAGTCATGCCAAAGAAAAGTCATGCGGGAATTTCTAAACTGCATCCCTCTTAATAACCATAGCCATACCACTGTCCTACACACGCGCCACACCAAGCGAGTCATGCATGCCACACCCACACAGCCGTAACAGTCTTCTTACCAAGCCATAGCTACATTACAGGAGCCACACTACAGCAACAATACAAAACCAGAGTCATACGAGAATCTCACACCACATCCCTCCTAACAACTTTAACCACACCACTGTCCCACATACGCGCCACACCTAGCGAGTCATGCATGCCACACCCACACAGACGTACTTGTCTTCTTACCAAGCCATAGTCACATCACAAGAGCCACATCGCTACACCAAATAGTCTTAACCAAGCCATAGGTTAAAAAACGCGATACTAGAGTCACACCTTTACACTTCAGCCACACAAAGAGCCACATCACAATATTATGGGCTCCTTACTAAGCCACAGCCATACTCCAGCCATTCCTCAACACCACACTCAAGTCGTACAACAGAGCCATATAGACGGACCCCTCCCACCGCCCAATCCCCGTTCACAGCGCCACACCAGAGCCACACAATCCCACAGCAGCTACACCCGCGAGGCCCCTCCACACCGCCTCGGCAGAGGCAAGATTGTTATCCACTTGCACCTAATTTCCTTTTCTATTTATGTTTCTTTTTATCTCCAACTCTTCTCGCTCAACGTTTTTCTCTCACAATTTTCTGGCAACATTTCGCCAAACAAGGTCAGCCTCGTGTTTGCCCTCCGAGTCCTCGGGAAAAATGTCGCTTCGTTTCCCGTGATATTTTCCGTCCGTCACGCGCGGACGGCGAAGGAGTGAACGCCACGGAGTGTTTATTAAAATTTATGCTGCTAGCTGCGATGGCTTACTGATGTGAAAAAATAATATGTGATGATGTCAACAACAGTGGTTGAACTGTGACAGAGTAGCGATAGTACTAATAATATAATCATTATATATTCTTTTACTCATAGGAGGCAAAATAAACGTAACAATAATAATGATATTATTAGTAATATTTCTGATGTTATTATTATTATTGTTATAATTATTATATTATATTATTATTATCATTGTTATTATTATTATTATTATTATTGTTATGATTACTATTATTATTATTATTATTATTATTATTATTATTATTATTATTATTATTATTATTATTATTATTATTATTATTATTATTATTATTATTATTATTATTATTATTATTATTATTATTATTATTATTATTATTATTATTATTATTATTATTATTATTACTATTAATATTATTAGTATTAGTATTAGTATTAGTATTAGTATTAGTATCATTATTATTATTTTTTATTAATCTTCATGCTATCATTGCTCATATTATTATTAATGAGATAATTATGATAATAATGATAATGATAATATCTGTAGTAATAATACTCATCAGTTTTTTTATTTTATTTTTGTGTATTATCATTACTGTCCTTATTACCATTTCAACTATTACAATTTACACTACTATTCATATCATTACTTGTATTTTAACATAAAAGAAGTCTAAGAAGACCGCGCCGTCAACACCCTTTCCAAGCACAGCGTCAACACCTCAGCACTTTTTCCACGTGTGTTGTGACGCTCCGCCGCGGGCCGGGACGCTTCGTTCACACGCTAATGGATAAAATTCCTGGAGCTTCAGTAATTATGTGCTTGAGAGGCTTACAAACAAGGAAACAGATAATAAAAAGCGGTGATTAGAGAAAACTCTGACAATGGCGCTGCATGGCGAAAGGTGAATCGAGGAGGTAAAATGACAGTTTTTTTTTTTTTTTTTCACCGATCTCCTCCCCCTCCTTCCACCCGCTTCATGGAGGAACAGAGGCGCGGCAGAGGAAAGAAGCGGTGCGGGAAATTATTAACGCAGCCTCGTAACGGGGCCTCGTGCGGTCAGTTTGCGCTACGGCCGGAATGTGCACAGAGCAGACGCGCATGAGCCAACGCGAGGTGATGCATATTGCTCAGTGCACACAGGTAACTCGCGGGCCAGCTTTCACACGTCTATCACTAAGGTCCATATTCTTAAACGTCTCGGGCCCCCATTACGACTTTTTCCTAAGGCCACGGAGAATTTTAACCAGTTATTCATGAGGTTTTTAGTCCGTTCAAGATGCAGAGGCCGTGTAGAGCTATCACTAGCATCACAAAACACCCCATAGTAATCTTAGCAACTTATACGAGAGGCTTTTCAAACAAGGGAACTGAGGCGCTGATATGTTTAAAAATACCTCTCTTTTTGACCTCTCTTTTTGGCCTCTTTTTGGACTCTATTCAGGAGCAGTAAGTAGTGGGCTTTTTTTATTATTGTTTTCTTTTTTTTCACGCCCTTGAACTGTCTCCTTTTCTGTAAAAAAAAAATGGCTTCAGACCTAAGTGTATGTAACAGCTACTACACTACCAGACATAGGAAAGCGCCCACATCAAAATCTATAAGCATCAAATACGTGCTTGCATCTCTTCACTTCTACTTTTCTCCCGCCTCTTCAGTTAGGTGGTGTTAGGAAGGGAAAATGGGAATTGTGACTATATTTTCGTCGCCCCAAGTCAATCGGCTCAGCGCGAGGAAAGGAGATGCTGTTAGTAGGGGAAGCGCCAGTCTCGTAAATGGCTCCGTTTGGGTTCCCTCGGGCGTGTTTACCTTCCCTTCCCCGGCATAAATTTTTGAACAGTTCCGGGGCTCTCATTGGCCTATGCTGGCGGACGGCACATGACACCCGCGGGATCAATTCGAGTGCGCGCTCCTTGTCGTAATGGGGGAAGGAAGTTGCGGGATTCGGGAGTGATTTTTTTGAGAGAGGGAGAGGTTGTTGTGGGCGGAATAAAAAATGCGAGGGATTGAATAGTTTTAGAAATGTTCAATGTCGGAAAATGTACGATTAAGCTTGATTGTTTTGATGTATTTTTAAGGAATGCTTGCTTTGGCGGCATAATTAACATGAGAAATTAGATCGATTTAAAGGAGTTGGATTTCACAAAAAGTTTAAATGAACTGCATAGTTTTAATTGTCTTTGGGAAGCGGCATTGAGTGTTTCAGGGCTTGTTTTTAGGTGTGCTGAATCCCTGTAAGAAGTAGAATGATGCTGGAGTGTTAGTGGAAGATTTCAAGGGTGTTTTGGCGATAACTGACGAGAAAGATTGTTTTCGAAGCGTTGACTTTCTGCAAGAAGAAAATTAAAACTGGATTCTTGTCGACATCTTTCTTATATTTGGTACCCTGGATAAATAAATACGTTGCTTCAGTCCGTTGTAAATCTTATTATAATTCATCCTCACTCATTTCGTGTGTCTTGGGAGGCACCTTTAATTATGATATATATTTACCTCCGTAACTTTCATTACCTCTATCACTACAACTACTACAACTATCAACCATACCGTTACTATCTCTGCTACTGCACCCAACACTGCTGCTGCTACTACTGCTACTGCCAGCAAAGTGATGATCAGATAGTGCTAACTTCCGCTTACCTCAGGGGAAATTTCGGGTGAAGGAGAGAGCCCATGAGGATTCGTACCCACAGTGTACCCGGAGGTGTGAAAGGCAGTGGCTGGAGAGGCAAGGGGAAGAGCAGGAAGAGTAACGGGGGGAATTAAGGAAGAGCTGAGGAAGTGAGGACAGAGGGGAGAAAAGGGCAAAGAAAAGAAGACGCTGCAGAAAAAAGGGGAGGGTTGCTGAGGTCGAAACTTATTTGTATTCTGTAACTTCTAGCACGCCCACACAGGCTGATGTTCCAAGGGTTTTCAGTATAGAGTATAGAGAGTATAGAGGAAAAAGTGTGTGTGTGTGTGTGTGTGTGTGTGTGTGTGTGTGTGTGTGTGTGTGTGTGTGTGTGTATTTCTCAGAAGACAGAGTGTCTCCCCTTTACATGTACAAATGTTTTTTTTTTCTGAAAGCCTTGATGTCAAGTTACTTCTTTGAAGGTTCTTTTGAAAGGGAACGTTAATTAGTGTTTTGACATTGTGTCTGATGTTTCCGTAGTCGTTGATGTTGCCCTTGCCGCCTTTGTTACTCATCTCGTTTAATGAAAACATATTGTATAGTGATTGCAGTAATGATAATACTAATGTTGCCAATAATAATAATGATAAAAAGGATAGTTTTAATTATTATTATTATTATTATTATTATTATTATTATTATTATTATTATTATTATTATTATTATTATTATTGTTATTATTATTATCAGTAGTAGTAGTAGTAGCAGTAGTAGTAGTAGTAGTAGTAGTAGTAGTAGTAGTAGTTATATTCTCGTCATTAGCATCAATATCGTCTCCGGCAGATGACCACATGTTGCGCCGACTAAACGAAACTTTCCAACTTTTCCTTCTTTTACATAAACTTATTAATGAACTTATTTATGTCTTTGTTAATTTACTTCCTATTTATATGTTGTGTTGCATAATTAGAATCGGCAGTAGCAGGACTAGAGGCATTACCATTAATCTCATCACCATACTCTTCATTACAGGTGAAAGGAATTAATATACACAGATTGAGTACCTGGACAGAATAACAACAGCATCAACAGTTATTGTGTCGCCTAATTATCACACACTCACAAAAGAGGGTCACAATGGACACCTCATCAACAGCCACTCAATGAAAGGGCGCCGCGACTCCCCGGACAATCACAACAAGAATCAGAGACCGGTAATATGCTTTGTTCTCCGCCTCCGCCTCCTCCTCCATCTCCTTTCATTCTCTCCCCTCCTCTCACCTTCTCTATCCTCCCCATTCCATTCCCGTCCCACCTCCCCTTTTCATCAACTTTCAAAGGGGGGGGGGATAATAAGCACGTTCTGACAGCCCTCAACTTGCCAGTAATAAAATCAATTACAAGTTATAATTGGCCATCCCGAAACTGCGCTCACGTCGTCGTCGGAATTTCGCAATTAATAGAAAACTCTTGAGAAAATAACTGACTGGGAGAAAGAGAGATTGACAGGGGGCGAGAGAGAGAGAGAGAGAGAGAGAGAGAGAAAAGACAGAAAACTAAGAGGAAGGAATGCGAGAACTAGAAGGCACCAGCCACCATTTTTCCCTTCCTCTTCTTTCAACTGCTTCTTTCTTTCTTCTATTCTTTCTTCCTCCCTGTCTCTCTCTCTCTCTCTCTCTCTCTCTCTCTCTCTCTCCTCCTTTCTTTCTTCTGTCCCCTCCTCGCCGTCCCCGCCGCCACCTATGCATCACCAAAGTCACGTCCTCCACTCCAAACCCTCGCCAACATTTCGCTGCCACTCCCAACTTTTTCCGAAAACATCCATTTTTACTCCCCTTCCTTCCCTCTCCCCTTGCCGCCCACCCAAGAAATGTTATCTATTCGACCTCCATAAAAAGTACTCTGAGCGTATACATTATTCCATCGCTTTTACTAACTCGGTAAGAGACTATAAAAAAGATGCATATCAGACAAAATGTATTGAATTGAGCCTCTGCGTCGATGTATTCAAATCGTTCATTTTACTTTATTGGTTTTAATAACTCGATAAGAAACTACTTCCTTTATGTCCTCCTAAGTACCTTTATTCTCGTCCCCAAGCTTCGGAGTCTCATATATTCAAACGAAGACAATAAGAAAACGTAAACTTCGAGGCTCTCACAAATTGAATCTGTTTATGTGTAGCAGTGATGTGAGTGGGTATTGTAATGCTATTTTCTCTCATGTAGTAGTAGTAGTAGTAGTAGTAGTAGTAGTAGTAGTTGTAGTGATGGTGATGGTGGTAGGGTTAGGGGTAGCAAAACAGTCACTGAGCTCTGGTAGTTTGGTAAAAATAGGAAAAAAAGAAAAAAAGTTATTTCGTAAATCACTCCCATCATCATTATAATCACTTTATTACTGTCAATACCATATCCTTTCTAATCCTTTCATAGTCATCATATTCTCCCACATTAAATTTTTTTTAATATTTTCGAAATCTCGGGGGGCGTCGAGGGCCTGTTGCGGGGGACCATGAATATGCTAATGGTCCGCGAGACACGCATAATGAGATGCTGCCGCCTAGGCCTAGCAGACCAGACCAGGCCCCGACACTTCATCATGGTCGGAGAGCAAGTCAGCGGCTGTTGTGACGCTGACTTATGAGTGATGTTTTGACAAGGGGCGGGCGAGGGGCTCTTGAGGGGGGCGGCAGAACTCTTAGACATGTGAAGGAAATAAGCCATGTCAGGGGATTCTTAGCCATTTGAAGAGACTCAGACTTGTGAAGGGACTAAACCATGTAACGTGATATTTGGATTGCTTAGGGCCTCTTGCCTGCTCTCTGTATTCTTGGTGTGGTAATATAAAGCAGCCGGCGTACAAGGCATTTATTTATCTTCCTGTTTTTGTTTGCTATTTTGCTGTGTTTAATGGTAGGCGGAGATAATGTAAGGCTTGTGCCACGTAAGGATTCTGCCACATTACCTTCGTGCGTAGTTTCTTTCCCTTCCTAGTCTACATGATATACTTTTCCTATTCCTCTCCCTTGTGTGCCTCATTCCCAGCGTGTCCCAGTGTGCGTCGCGGGCCTAATGTTGGTACGCTCCGAGCATCTGTGTCCGCCATCTGCGTCCAGGCGGCAATAAACAGCCTTTGTAGCGTATGGGAGCGGGCGTGGAGATACTTGTTTTTCCAATATCCTCCGCTTGCGATATACAAATGTACTGTGTATGCTGCCTCTGCCTCCGAAACCATCTCTCTCTCTCTCTCTCTCTCTCTCTCTCTCTCTCTCTCTCTCTCTCTCTCTCTCTCTCTCTCTCTCTCTCTCTCTCTCTCTCTCTCTCTCTCTCTCTCTCTCTCTCTCTCTCTCTCTCTCTCTCTCTCTCTCTCTCTCTCTCTCTCTCTCTCTCTCTCTCTCTCTCTCTCTCTCTCTCTCTCTCTCTCTCTCTCTCTCTCCCTAACCACTCTACCGCCACAACTCAATTTCACTTGATAAAACTTTTGCGATTTCCAAGAATAGGATCCAGAAGATGGGTCGCCCAGCCAGAGTCGTGCATATGTTGACTGCTTGAAGGAGAAGAGATGGGGAGGCTGCTTGAAGGGGACGAGAGAGAGAGAGAGAGAGAGAGAGAGAGAGAGAGAGAGAGAGAGAGAGAGAGAGAGAGAGAGAGAGTTGGGGGTGTACAGAAACAGACAGACACAGATTGAAAGACAGGGAAAGAAATGTAGACCCAAACAGACTGAGAGATAAATATGAAAGGAAAAACAAGGGTCTGATACATAAGGAGATTAGATAAGAAGGATTAACCGATGATACTAATGTGAATAAATAGTAAGAAATGTTGATGATGAAACTTTCAATGAGAGTATTATTATTATTATCAGTAGTAGTAGTAGTAGTTGTAGTAGTAGTAGTAGTAGTTGTTGTTGTTTTTGTTGATATGGCGTCGTAGGCGTTATGATTATGATTATTCTTTTCATATATTACTTTTTCGCTCTAATGTATTGTTTACTGTTTAGCATATTCTTTTATCATTGTCATTAGCTATCGTTTTTGTTTTCGTAGTAACTGCTTATTAATTTTGTTGTATTTTCATCTCACTAATGCTCCTAGTCTGGTGTTGGTGGTGGTGGCGGCGTTGATAGTGGTGGTGGGGGTGGCGGAGGTGGCGGCGGTGGTGGTGGTGGTGGTGGCGTTGGTAGCGGAGGTGGTGGTGTTGTTGTTGGTGGTGGTGGTGGCGGTGGTGCCGTGGTGGGGGTGGCGGCGGTGGTAGTGTTGGTGGCAGAGGTGGTGGTCGGAATGGCGGTGGGGGTGGCGGTGGTGGTGATGGTGGCGTGATGGGGGTGGCGGTGGTGGTAGCGTTGGTGGCGGAGGTGGCGGCGGTGGTGGTGGTGGCGGTGGGCATCCATTGTTATTTTTCTTTCAGTTATTCCTTGGTAATGCTCGTCTGTAATACTCACAATCCCGCTGCCGGCCATTGTGGTACTGGCGGGGGAAGGGGGGTGCTGGGTATTCTTTGTTCATCTGCTTCTGATCATATAATAGTGGTTATATAATGGATGAAAACAAGTACCTGCAACTGTACTGAAGGACGGGGCGGCGGAGAGCGGATTTTCTGGCCTAAGAGTTATTAGTCGCGTCACTCACATGTATTTATCAGCGGCCGCAACGCGTGATGGACCCCGCAGTGCCTCACGCTGCTGCACGGCGACACACTCACCGGTGATGCGCGTGGCCGGCAAGTGAGCCAAGATTTACATGTTCAAAGACACCACAGAGGAGGTACCATTCTATTATAGTATATATATGTATGTATGTATGTATGTATATGTATATTTTATTTGTATGTATGTAATATATATGTATGTAGCTAGATGGATAAAATAGATAGAAAGGTAGATTCAGATACATAGCTAGATAGATAGATAGATTGATAGATAGATATACGAAGTTTATCATCATTCCTGCTCTGAACCGGATTTTATATATTTATGTATCATCTGTGTCACACACTTTTCACATTAAATAATGTGATCGCCCATTCCAGCTCTTGCCGGTAAATGAATAAATAATGATGTTTAAGCGCCGTCAGTGGAGGTAGGTGTGATAATTCCAGGATATCTGTTTTATGAAATACTCCAACCCTTTACCATCGGACTACATTATTGGAGGATTCTTTTGATCAGTAGAAACGCATTGATATTCTTAAAAAAAGTGATTTGTTATATATACCGAAACTAGCTGCATCTGGTTGTAGTGTTAGCATCGTTGGCTGAGGCTGTGAACGACTAGTCCATCCAGGGAGGGTTAGACTCCTTGCCGTTGCTAGTGTTTAATATCTAGAGGCTCCTCTTGCTCAGTCCTACATTGTATTCGTTATCTGGGTACTTGAGTAGAAAATATGAGGCTACATAACCAAGCATTTATTACCGTGTCACTACCCAACATGTTTTTGTTTTTTTTTTTTTTTCACGGTTTAAAATAAAAAACAAAAAATCTTTCATCATATATGTTAGAATATATTGTGTACCTTTCCTTTGTTTGTAGCAGATGTTGATTTTTTGAATAATAATCTTGGTGTTCTGCTTCTCCTACAAAAACGAAAACAGATAACGACAGCAAAAGCAAAGTAGTAAAGGAACGACAAAAGAAAAGAGCAAAGAAGGGTTTTTTTTTTCCCAGTCTAAAAAACACCGACCTATGACTTTTTTGGTTTTTTTCTTTTTTCTTAACAACGCGCCGCTGCAAAACCCCCACACGAAGAGCGCAAAGCGTCACCTACACGACGCGCCCCCTCGCCCATATGACTGCCTCTCGCCCTCGCCGCGTGGGAGCAAGCCCAGAGCGCAAGCGTCACCGCTAGCGACGCGGCTCCGCAGCGATATGATGATCGTGCCTCTCGTCAGGAGACAAGCGCGCGGCGTCTGCCTTTGGAGACCTGCTGCAGGACATCGGCAGGCGCATCAGCCAGCGCAGTGGGGAGCCCCGTGAGACGGCATGGCTGAGGCAGCGCGTCAGCATCGCAGTGGCACGCGGCAACACAGCAGCGATTTGTGGGCCCCCGGACCGTAGCCCACACCCTTAGCGGAAGCCCGCATACGCCTACACACGCACACATGCACGCACGTACGCATACGCACGTACACGCACGCTCACGCACACACAGACACACGCACACACGCAGACATTTTTCTTCCTAAGAGGTGCACGTCACAGCAGCCTGCGGAAAGGTCGGGGCAGCTGCCATCACACCCTGTGATGGCAACGAAATAAATATTGGTGGAGACGTCACACACTAAAAACACACACACACACACACACACACACACACACACACACACACACACACACACACACACACACACACACACACACCGCCCCGCCTGTGCCTCGCCATATAATTGCGTCTCTAACTTCGGTAACGAGTCTTAAGGTCACACTCCGGCGGGTCTTTGCTGCCCCCCTCCTCCCTCATCCCCATCACGTCATCCCCCTACAGCCCTCCCCCACGCCTTCCTCTCCCCTATCCACTACGACCCACCCACAGCAACCCATCCACTACAACCCCACACTTTTTTTATCCACAAATCCACAACAACCCAAACCCCTTTCCCATTCACAGAAACCCATCCACATCAACCTCCTTTCCTATTTTATCTACAATGACCCCTATGGAGTAAACCCCACACTTTCCCCTCCCACAGTAACCCATCCACAACAACCTCCAGTCTTATCTCTGCCTCAACGACCCATCCATTCCCCCCTCGGCCCACTCGACCGAGGCCACACCACTGAAAGGGCCCCAGATAGACCCTTCAGCCAGTTTTCCACCACATCTCGGCCCCTCCGAACCCACTTAATGGATGTTTTCCCGCCCGGGACTACTTGAGGCAGCGCCAAGTCCTTCCAGCCGTCCCCTAAGTCGGCTCTCGACCCTCGCTGACCCGCTAAAGCACCGTCCCAGAAAAGAAAACTACCCTAAGCTGCGTAGGGAAGGTCAGGCCTGTTCTTTAAGCTCTCTCAAGATCCACTGATTAAAGAAAGTATTACCAAAGCAGTCTTAAGTGGAGGTGATTTATTTTCGACATTATCAGAAACTCTACTTACACTTATGATTGCTTCCATAAGATCAATGTTCGGTGTTAGCTTTTCCTTTACTTGAGTACAAATGATTTAGTAATAGGGTCAGAACACTCGACAGCTTTGAAAGTCATGGTAAGCTTTTAATTATTTTCGGATCTCTTTACTGTTTTCTCGATTTTACTATATTACACTCCTAACACCTTTACCTTTCTCTTCTCTTCTTTCTTTCGCCCCATCCTCCAGTTCCTTCCATCCACTCTTACAGACCCAACACACTTCCTTGCAATCTGCCGCCTCCTTCTCCTCCCTCCTCTTTCCGTCCTTCTCCCCTCTATTCATCATCCTCACATCCTCCTCCAGCAATCCCACTAATCCTTCTCTAACCACCTCCTCCTCCTCCTTCTTCTCCTCTTCTTTTCCTACTTCTCCTCCTCACCATTATCATCATCCACCCCATCTTCCTCCTCTATCTTTCATTCCCTTCATCACTCATATACTCCTGCACCTCTTTCTTCAATTACCTCACCTCCTCCTCCTTTTTCTCTCTTCCTCTTCCTCCTCCTCCTCTTCTGCCTTTTGTCTCTCTTCCTCTTCCTCCTCCTCTCCCTCCTCCTAGTCTCTCGTTCATCCCCTTCATCATACTCACATCTTCCTGCACCTCCTCCTCCTTCTCCTCCTCCTCCTCCTCCTCCTCCTCCTCCTCCTCCTCCTTCACCCCCCCCCCTTCACCCGTCGCTCGCCCCGCCTCACACAAACACATTTACATAATTCACCAACTTCCTGGGACCTGTCAAAACTTACTACTGGCAAGGTTTCTCTCCTTATTTTTCTTCCAAGTGTGTATGTGGATAAAAAAAAAAGCTCCATTCTTCACCCTTCTCTTTTTTTTTTAATCCCCTTGTCTCGCTCCGGCCCATTAAGAGAGTGGATTAAATGATGATAAAGTATTGTATGGAGGATCGAGGTTGTTTGTTATAATTTCCAACAGCTCTTGTCTTGGGAGTGGGTGTATTTTTTTTTTTTTTTATAGAAGGGAAAGTTTAGGTCTGAAGTAGAAACTGAAGGAGAAGGAAGTTTAGGCGTCGGGGCTTCATAAAAACTTCCTTCTTGTCCTTAAGTCCTTATAAATCCTCCTCCTGCGTCCCTTGAAGCCTCCTCCTCCTCCTTCTCCGTCTCCTCATCCTCCTCATCCTCTTCCCTTCCTCCTCCTCCCTTCTTCGTCTTCCGCTTAGGTGACCCACTCTTTGTTTTTCTTTTCCTTCCATTTTCTTTCAATACATTTTCTCCTTTTTTTTGTCCTCCTCCTCTTCCTCCTCCTCTTCTTCCTCCTCTTGCCTTCCTCGTCTTCCCTTCAGGTGACCCACTCTTTGTTTTTCTTTTCCTTCCATTTTCTTTCAATACATTTTCTCCTTTTTTTGTCCTCCTCCTCTTCATCCTCATCCTCCTCTTCCTCCTCTTCGTCCTCCTCTAGCCTTCCTTGTCCTCCGTTCAGGTGACCTACTTTTTGTTTTTCCTTTTCCTTTCGTTTTCTTTCAATACATTTTCTCCTTGTTTTTGTCCTCCTCCTCTTCTTCCTCCTCTTCGTCCTCCTCTAGCCTTCCTTGTCCTCCGCTCAGGTGACCTACTTTTTGTTTTCCTTTTCCTTTCGTTTTCTTTCTATACATTTTCTCCTTTTATTATTATTGTTCCTCTTGTTGATTTACGCTTTACTTCCGTTTGTTCTCTCTCTTCTTTCCTCCTCATTCCACTTCTTTCCTGCCTATTCCCATCTTTCTGTTTTTCACTTCATATTATCCTTCATTATCTTTTCTCTTCTTTCTTCTTCTTTTCACCTTTTTTTTGTCTTCCTCTTTTTCCTTCTTCCCTCTTCCGATACTTTACCATTTACATCCCCATCTTTTTTCTGCTCACTTCTCTACTCATTTGCTTCCTCTTATCTTCCTTTATGTGTGTGCCCTTCTTCTTCCTACACCTTTACCGACATTTATCCTTCCTTTCCTGCTTTTCTTTTTCCTGCAGCATTTTCTTGTTTTGCTCTTCTTTTCTTTCCCCTTTCTCCTCCCTTTCAATACCCTTCAACCATCTCGTTTTCCATTTTGCATTCCCTCCTCTATTTCCTACACCTATACCTACATTTATACATCTTTTCCTGACTTCTTTTTCTTCATTATTATCTTTTTGTGTCTTTCTTTTTCTTCCCTCTTCATCCTGCGCCCTTCACGTCTTTCCTTCTGTCCTTTCTTTTCCTCGTTTCTCCTGACATCCCATTACCGCCTCCCTTTCTTTCTTTTATTCTTCTTCAGCCTCGCATTACGTCAGTGCTTAACGAAACTTTTACTTCGGGAAGGGATGTATTTTGTTTTCCTCCTCCTCTTCCTCCTCTTCCTCCTTCTCTTCCTCCTCCTTCTCTTACTCCTACTAGACTGTATTGTATTTCTTCTCGTTGGGACGCTCTTGCTTTCCTTCTGTTTCCACTCTCTTCCAGTTCTTCGTGTGTATTTCCTTTACTTCGCGTTCTTCTTTCCTTCTTTTTTAAATGCTCCACTTTCCTTTCCCTAAATCTTCTGCCATTCCTCTTGTTGCTGTTCTTTCTTTCCCTCCGTCTGTCTATCTATCTACCTATCCGTCTATCTATCTATCTCTTTTCTATCGATTTCTCTTGACAGTGATCCTATATTTTAGTTTTTTGCATAATTTCTCATAGCTTTTATTTTGTTGACACATTTCGTTTTGTTCTGGATAATGTATATTTTTTTGTATTATTTTCCCCCTGGCGGCGAAACACGTAATTAACATGTTTTACCGAGCTGCCCTCACACACACACACACACACACACACACACACACACACACACACACATAGAAGCCAGCGTATATTATAATGAAAAAAATATATATACGGACTATGCAAAAAACTCGCATGGTTCTATTAACTCACACAGGCGCAATCTTTTCACGCACACACGCACACGCACACACGCACAAACACAACATTAGCACAAAATAAAACACGAGTACAATCATAACGTACAATGAGGCTGACACACACACACACACACACACACACACACACACACACACTCTCTTTTGATAACTAAATACTCTACCTTTTAACATTTTATAGCATTTTCAACACACACACACACACACACACACACACACACACACACACACACACACACACACACACACGTACTGATTAACAAGGATGCCCCTCAAATTCACGCCTACCTGCCTCCTTTACCTGAGGCCCGTATTTAGGTGTTCACTCAACCTGGCGCTTCTGTCAACACTCGGCAGCATGCTATGGGCGAAGAAGGAAGAAGGGAGAGGTGAAGGAAGGAGAAGAGGAAGAGGAGGAGGAGGAAGGAAAGGATAAAATGAACAGGAATGAGAGTAGAAAGTCGTATTTAGGACGACTGAGACTGAGGCAGGAAAAGAAAAGAGAGGAGATATTATGAAAAATGAAAAAGGGACGAAAAACTGTACATAGGGAAATAGGAGGAGGAGGACGAGAAGGACAAGGAAGAGGAAATAACAAAGAACGAGATGAGAAAACCGTATTTAGGAAGACGAGGACTAGAGTAGGAAAAGACAAGGGAGTTGATTAAAGAAGGAGGAGGAAAGGGAAGGAAGAGAAACTAAGCATAGGGAAGGGGAGGGAAAAAGAAAACACATACGTTAAGTGACAACATGAACCTCGAAAAAGGACAAAGAAAATGATACAATAAAAAATAATTAAAGAGATGACGAACCTGTATTTAGGAACACAATGAACCGGGGTAGGAAAAGAAAGGGGAACAGATACTAAGATGGAAAGGAGAGGAAGAGAAACTAGACATTGGGGAAGGGTGGGAAAGGGAAAACACAGAGATATGAGAGAACTGACAGCTGTTGAGATGGGACGGAAAGAGGAGGTGGCGAAGGAGTACGAGAACGAGGAGGAAGAGGGCGAGGAGGAAGAGGAGGAAGAGGACGAAAACGAGGAGGAGGAGGAAGCTTTTGGCAGGGAAATGGGAGGATGAGACGAGATCGTTCGGGGGATAAGATGGAAGGGGACGGGAAGGAAGCTGCGAATGGATATGGAGGAGGTGGAAGAGGAGGCAAGATGGCGGTGGAGGAGGAGGAGGAAATGGAGATGGAGGAGGTGAAGGAAGAAGAGGATGCCGGGAGGGAAGGATGGAAGGAAATCTTGGAAAGTCCTTGACGCGAGGAAATGAGAAAATAAGGAAGTCGAGAAACAGGAGGAGATAACGGAATAGGAAATCAAAGGTACAAAAGAAGTCTGAAAAAAAGAGATGTAGAGAGAAGGAAGAAATGAGACGAAATAGGAAGAATAAAAAGTATATAATTGGAGAAGGTTGAGGAGTCAGGTAAATTGAAAGAGAGAGAAGGAAAACTGCAGGAGGAAAAACTAAAGGAGAGGGAGAAAGAGGAAGAAACACCGACGATGAAGAAGGAGGATAGAAAAAAAAGAAGGCAAACTTTAAAAGAAGAATGAAAAAACGAAACGAATATTAGCTAAAGAGTTGGAAAAGTGAAGGAGAATGAGGAAGAGGAAGAAATACTGAAGGTGAAGGAGAAAGAAGGTAAACTGATGGAAGATGAAAAAGGAAAAAGAAGGTTAAAGGAAGGGGAATAAAAAATGGATGATAAAGAATAAGAGAAACACTGAAGATGACGAAGAAGGGAAGAGATAAAAAGCAAATCGACTGGGAGAAAGGAAGATTGAAGAAGGAAGAAGAGGAAGAAACAGTGATGATAATGGAGGAGGAGAACGGGAGACAAAGGATAACAATACGAGGGTCAAGGGAGGAGGAGGAGGAGAGAGTAAGGGAGCATAAGGGAGAGTAAGGGAGCATAAGGGAGAGTAAGGGAGGCTTCAGTGACCCAGCCGAGCGGTAACTCCAACAAGGGACCGACGGAGAAGATTAGGAGTAGCTTCATCTCCTTAAGCAGAGACAGAGACAGAGAGAGAGAGAGAGAGAGAGAGGGATGGTTAACCCTCTATTTGATTTGCTTAAGCCTAAACCTCGTTGGCTCCCGTTACTGTTTTTGTTTGTTCTCTGTAATTTATGTTTGGCTACACTCTCTCTCTCTCTCTCTCTCTCTCTCTCTCTCTCTCTCTCTTTTCTTTAAATTCACTTGTCTCCTCCTATTCCTCAAGTTTTTCTTCTTTTTTCTTCTATACTTCTATTATTTTTCTACTTTATCATTATTTTTTCTTGTCTCTTTTCGTCTCTTTCTTCTCCCTTCAACTCTTCACCGTGACCCTGATGACCCACACAGAAGGTACAAGCCGTTTCTATACCCCCGATGGAACCCTCAGAGCCGAAGCCCATAGAAGCGGGTGGAAAGTGCAGCCAAACGAAACTTACGCCCTCCAACCATTATTACTTCACGGAGAGCCACGAAACACCGCCGCCGGCACAGAGGCAACAGGAGTGAGCCGCGGCGGTGACAACAAAATTAAGCCCAAAGATACATCGCCCTCCGGTGTCTCCTACATCCAGACACCTGACGGACGGACGCTCTCTTTCTCTCTCACTCTCTCCCTTTCTGGCTTATGGCGAACACACACACACGCACACACACACAACGCGGTATCCCTGCATTTACTTTCCCAGCCTTGCCCGATGCTATTTTGCCGAGCTTTTGTTTTGCGGGGAAATTATGCACCACATTGCCAAGAGGGCTCCCCGGCACCCCCCCGACTTATCTCACTTACCTCCCTCCTCCCCTCACCCTCTTCCTCCCCTCATCTCCGCCTCCCTCCCCCTCTCCATCCCTTCACCTCCACCTCCTTCCTCCAGCCCCTTCCCTCACCTTCCCCCTCCCCCTACCCCTCTCCATCCCTTCATCTCCACCTTCCTTCTCCAACTCCTTCCCTCACCTCCGCCTCCTTCCCCCTCTCAATCCCTTCACATCCACCTCCCTTTTCCAATCCCTTCCCTCACCTCCACCTCCCCCCACTTTCCCCCTCACCATCCATTGCCTAGCGCCGTGTCCCCCTACCCCTTACTTTTCCTCCCTCTTCCCCTTTGCCTGTCTCCCCCTTACCTCTTCCTCTGACCCCCTTTCTCCCTTAACTTTCCCGGCTTCATATCCCTCCCCCTACCTGCCTCTCCCTCTCCCCAGTTTGTCCCATAGCTTACACTCGGTCTCCACTGTTTACCTCAACCCCTTCCACTCTCCCCTTCCACTTACTCTCTCCTCCCTCTTTTGCCTTCTCCAAACCTGGCCCCCTCCATGCTTACTCCCCGATTACTTTACCCTTCCCACAACCACCTAACCCCTATCACCCCTACTTCCCCCCCTTCCCCCTCATGCCTCCCACGACTTGAATCTACCTGCCTCCATCCCTACCCAAATATTCCTCCTTTTTCTGTTACTCCCTAATACCCTTTACTTTCTCACCCCCGCCGTCACACCGCATCCCTCCCTTACTACCTCCCTAATACCGCATCCCCTACCACACCCTAGCCCTCATATCGCCTGCACCCCTCACCCCCGCCCTTCCTAATACTTCATCCCCTTCCACCCCCCAGCCCTCATAACGCCTGCCGCCCTCACCCCCGCCCTCATAACGCCTGCCCTTTTTGCTCCCTTCCAAATACCGCATCCTCTACCATACCCCGCCCTAATAACGTCTGCCTCTCCTCACCCCCGCCCCCATGACGCCCCCCCACGCAGGACATAAGGTCGCACTGTGCCAATCGCTTCCCCGCTATTTGACTTTGGGTTTTTAATGAGGCAGCAA
>NC_066554.1:4851691-4866691 GCF_024679095.1 Eriocheir sinensis | reverse complement strand
TAAGAGTTCAAGTCGTAGGCAGGAGGAAATACAGATGAAGGAAGATAGTTCCAGAGTTAACCAGCGTGAGGGATGAAAGAGTGAAGGTGGTGGTTAACTCTTGCATAAGGGGTTTGGGCAATAAAGGGATGAGCATGAGTAGAAAGTCGTGTGAGGCGAGGCCGAGGGAGGGGAGGAGGCATACAGTTAGCAAGTTCAGAAGAACAGTCAGCGTGAAAATATCGATAGAATTCTGATAGAAAGAAAGATAGTTAACTATATAGAAAACATTATAACATCCATCTACTTTGTTTCCAGTAAGTAGAAAAGAAACGAGGCTATACCAGAATCATGAAGCGGAGCCATACTTCAATATTAACTAGAAGAATAAAGTCAAAACATATCGAATTCAGTTTTACCCTGCTCACGTTTGCCTCATCAAAGTTAATAATACAAAAAACAACGTAACATTCCCTATTATATTTCCAGTTAGTAGAAAAGCCATGAGCCTCTACCAAAATCATAAACCAGAGCAAGACTTCAATATTAACCACGAAGAAGAATAAACTCAAAATACAACGAATTCAGGTTTCCCCCCGCTCACGTTTGCCCCGGAAGAGTTTGAAGTATCAATAAATTATTTTTCATCTCTTCCCTTCGTAATAGTTTGAATTCCTTTGACAATATTCTGAGTCAGTCATGTATATCGATTTTTCGTCGCTGTGTATCAAAGGCATCTCGCTGTAAAGGACTTCGGGGACAGGCATCAGAAAAATACTACATTCTGAACATTTGCACCAAGAGATTTCGGTTCGCTGTAACGTGAAAATGTGTGTGAATGTTTTTATGTGTGGGTGGAACGTGTATGTGTGTGTGCTTGTGCGTGTGCGTGTGTTAGTAGGTATTGTTCATTTAATTTTGTGTCTTCGCGTTTCCACAAAGGTCACCCACGAATGGTCAAAAGAAGGAGAATAGTAGACTTTTCAAGTGTTGTCAAATGAATGCCGTGACCCGCCGCTCCCCCGAGGCCGCAGTCGTTTATTTTGCGTTCCCTCAAATTTCACTCGGTGGAGGCAAACAGCCGCGTGACGTGAGGCTGCTCGGGAGGAAACCTTTCGCTCTGAACAGGAAGTATTTATTAGTAATTTACGTTTGATGTCACACCGCCATATTGAATCGTTATTTTGTGTCCTTGTTGAGCAGATGAGTAATAGACAAACTGCCCTTTAGTTGTTCTGGTCAGTCTGTGTGAGCCATTGCAGTTAGATTTTTTTATCTGTGTGATCAAGTTTGTGAACTACCAATATATTCCAATTTTCCGAGCTCTGCATTGCCATCGTCGGCGACTATTTGATGTTTATTTTGACTTCCACATAATAGCACTTCTTAAAAGTCATCCATCTTTATATCAGAGTACGCAAAAAGTAGGAATGTATTGACACTTGGAACACGTAGAAAACTGGTTATATTAGAATTGATATCAGGAAAAACAACTTCGGGAAAAAATTATCTGAGGTGTTGAAATTTACAGTTTTCAGAATATCGAATACACATCATTCTATTTTTAAGGGGCACCTAATTAATTTACGTCCCTCTGCGCAGTATTCCAGACTAGTATATTTTTGTGATTGCGCACTAAAATGATTGATGCGTACAAATTGGCCCCATGCTATTAGGTGTTCTCTCCCCCGGGGCCGTGCGTGCCCTGCCGTGGCGGGTGTGCAGGTGACGATCCAGGAAGCAGCAGGGTGGGAGGCATCTCGGCGTGAAAATATTTGATACATTCTATTTCGCCGCCGCCCTCGAGGCTCCATAGCGAGGCGGAGAGAAAAATGTTTGGAAAAATGTTCTGCCGGCGAGTGTTCCTCCGTCCACGTCCATCTGTGTGGTGATTGTCATCTGCCCCCACACATATGAACTTTGTATTAAACATTGTCTGTTAGAAGAGGTGTCGTGTGTAGTGTAGTTCAGCAAAGTCAAGACACATTTCTTACGGAACACGAAGAAAAAAATATATAGGTGTGCTCGCTGTCCACCAAACTGTTGATTTCCATATAAATGTTAAAGTTACGCGGCGATAAAGAGGTCATGGATGATGTAATACAACCTCTCAAATTAGTCAATAAAGAATAAATAAAGTCCCTCAGCGCATAAACGTTTCGTTAAACTAATTTAGTGATAACTAGACCCAGAGGAAGCTAATGTAGTGGTCCTTCCATCATATTTTTATTTCTGAAATTGAAGGATAATTTTTTTTATATTTTAGTCATCATCAATACATACACGTACGTACACTTTATGTTGAAGTTTTGTGGTTATAATGAGGTCAACAGCAAACCCTAAAAAAAAAGTCAAGGAATTTCATAATAAAATTGCCATCGGTCTGCGGTAATACCCTCGGTAAAGTTTTCTCGGTGTTGAAATAATAAAGTAATTAAATGACTAAACCATTAAATATATATTTCATAGTGCACTTAAAAAGAAAAAAAATCATTGAAGAAACTTCCATTGTCACTTCTATACACTACTGTCAGGTTTTAATACCCGAGTAAGCGCAACACACGGTCAGTATATAAGCCAAAAGCGTCGAATCTTGGTGCTTTCGCTAAACTAAAGGAAAGATTGTTTTCCACTTAGAGCGTTTCTGAGTGAAGTTTAAAGGGCAGGTTGATTAAGTCTTTACAGAGGGGCAAGGGAGGGAGACAGAGGCTGGCAGGGATGAAATATGGCTGGCCCCGGCACTACCAGATCCATCACCCACCACCACCACCACCATCAACCCTACCACCTCCTCCTCCTCTTCCTCCTCGTCCACGGTTTCGACATCCGTCACCTCGCTTAATATTTACGCAACAGATTTTCGTTATCGAGTTACCCGCAGTACCTGAGTTTGTGTTGTAATTCGATTGTTTCCTGATTACTTTCTGTGTGTGTGTGTGTGTGTGTGTGTGTGTGTGTGTGTGTGTGTGTGTGTGTGTGTGTGTGTGTGTGTACAAAATTTACATATATTTTTATTTACGATCCACTTCACATCAATTAAAAGGTGTCAATACTAAATTTACGCGAACCTTTCTGCTTACTCGTGTGTTTTCCATTACTTTCGTTTTATTTGTTTATATATATTTATTAACCACTCACTTTCCTTTCGATTTACTCACTGACGTTTGCTTTGCTGGCCACCTTTTTCTCTCTTCTTCCTCTTTCATCCCCTCTTCCTTATATTCTTCTCCATTCTCTTCGGATTTCCTGCTACCTCTCCACCTCTTCTTTCTCGTCTCCCAAGCTTGAAATGTCTCCTGGGCTTCGGTGGCTGGGACTGTGCGAGTGAGACGAAGCAGCCCCTCAAGTTGTCAGAATTACGTTTTACTTATAAAGCTGCTGTTGTGTGTGTTGGAGGGTGGGGGGGAGGGGGAGGCGTGCGCGTGAGCAAGCGAACGCCCCTGAGAGAGAGAGTTTAAGTACGTAATTTGCTTTCCTAAATCTATGTATGAGGCAACACAAAATGCATAATACATTTACGAATCTCCCAACAAAAAAGAAAACATGGAAGACCTGAGTGAGAAGCGGCGTCCTGAATAAAAACGAGAGGAGGAGAGAGGAGAGGAAAGAGAGAGGAATGAGGAACCCTGCAAAGCCACTGATTGAGGCTTGGAGGGCTGAGTGACGCCTGGCGGAGCTCAATTCTTAGGCAAATCGAGGGAGTGAGGGTACGGGCGTCGTGAAGGGCATGGGAGCCGTCTTGTCTGGAGGTTTTTGAGAGCGCCGTGTACCGCGTGAATCTCCGGCACTGAACTGGTCATCTGGGCGACTCTGCGGCTCCTTAGTGGGGATGGCTTGCGTGATGAGTCCATTCGTACCCAACTCCTTCCTCGCCTTAATGTCAACAGAGGTGGTTTGAAGACGTGGATTGCTTGCTGCTGATGTGATACTTGTTTGCTCGTCTTTTTGGTAATAGAAGTGTTTGCTCTTTAAACTTTCCTCACGATGAACTTGTCTTATGTTGAATATTTCCCTCACGACCAATTCCCATGGCACTTTAATAGTATTGAGAGCTGTTTGTCTCCCGCTGTCTGTTGTTTAGTCATCAATTTGTAAAGAAGTGACGACCGATATAGTAACGTCAAATATCCCTGCCTTGCTTGGGCGGTACACTTCATCTCCTAGTCACCGAATAGCATCAGCAGACAAATATGATGTCGTTTGAGGTTGTGGTTATGTTCATCCTGAGTGTTTCTTTCTGGTGCGTTCCTGTTAGGTGTCTCTGTGACTGTGTGGTGGTGTTAACGCGTATTGCTGTTACTCTCTTGCCGTAGTAGTGTAAATTATAATTGTTGGTATCATCCTTATTATTATTATTTTTATCTTTATTATCATTAGTAGTAGCAGCAGTAGTAGTAGTAGTAGTAGTAGTAGTAGTAGTAGTAGTAGTAGTAGGAGGAGGAGGAGGAGGAATAATTGTTGTAGTAGTAGTAGTTGTAGTTGTAGTAGTAGCAGTATGTATGTGCCTGTATTATTCGATGCTCCTCAAAAGACAACCACAAGCGATGTAGCAAGCAGCAGCTGTAGCACACTTCTTTTGTAAAATAACGCCCAGTGAAGAGCTATGTTATCGGCCCCATGATATAGCGTAGCGTGACACGAACTGCGGTATTTTCAGGTGGGCGAGAAAAGCTTACCAACGATTCAGAAGTAACCGAGCATCTTATTCAATCCCGTTGATGAGGTTTGATTGATCTCCTCTTGCTCTTTTACTCTTTTCGATCAAATAAGATTAAGGTTATCACTAATAATATGGAGTGGGTGATCAATCATTCCAATACTAACGAAAAGACGGTCACCAATCACCACATTCAATAAGTTTAGCAAAAATATCTGTTAATCTGTTTTCCATCTCTTTCGCCTCCCTGAACTAACCTTACCCGGGGCACAGTAACTTGGAGTGAGTATAGAAGCCTTCCACTGATGTACGATAACTGAGTCCTGAGAGAGCCTCCTTGAATCCCATTTTACTTTCACACTCTTTTTCCCCGCTGGATTAACCTGACGTCGGCCACAGTCAGTCTTCAAACTCCCTCAACGGGCCCATCACGCAAGCATCTCCCTCAACTCTTGTCGAAACGCCGGGAAATTGGTGTTAGTCGCTAATGAGGCTGAAAGAAAACCGCTGAGGACAGGTGAAAGCGACCGCGAGGTGAGAACGTGGATGGTGCGCGAATTCCGGGCGAGAGAAAATCTGGTGTCATCGTCTGAGGTCAGAGAAAGTGGGAAGCGATGCTCTCTCATAGACGACGTGCCGAGGACAGCGAGTCGAAGAAAATGGGAGGTGGGAAAAAGAGAAGGGAAGGAGAATGAACCTCGCAGGATATGGGCAACTAAGACCTTAAGTGGAGGGCAACTTTACCCACCGAAGAGAATGGAGTGGAGCCGAAAGGAGTGGTGGAAGAGAGAGAGAGAGAGAGAGAGAGAGAGAGAGAGAGACACCTGATCCAAGGTATTATGCAGACACCTCAACGCATCCATCATCCTTGTACTTCTCTTCCTCCTCCTCCTCTTCCTCCTCCTCTTCTTCCTCCTCCTCCTCCTGATCTTTCTTCTGCTCTTGCGCTTTCTCGTTCTTCTGCTATTTTCGTGTATTTTCTTTCTTTCACGCATCATTTTTTGTTTTTTTTTTTGTTTCGTATTCCTTTAATTTTTTTGTTTTGATTTTATCAGCGCAACGTGATCGAGTCTTCTTTGTTTTCTTGTTGTTGTAACCTCGTTTTGTTCACTTCGGCTTTTTCCTTCCTCTTCCTCCCTCTCCTCCATTCCTTCTCCTCCTGCTCCTACTCCTCTTCGTTCTGCCTTTCCTTTCTTCTCCTCCTCCGTCTCTCTTCCTCTCCGCTTCTCGCATCGCTCCAAACTCCTTTCACTGATCTGTCCTCTTCAATTACCTTCCTTTTCCCTCCATCCTTCCTTCCTTCCTATCTCCTCTACGCTTGTCTTCCTCCTCATCTTATCTATTATTGATCTCTCTCTCTCTCTCTCTCTCTCTCTCTCTCTCTCTCTCTCTCTCTCTCTCTCTCTCTCTCTCTCTCTCTCTCTCTCTCTCTCTATCACATGGTATATTCATGAGGACTCCAAACTGCTGCTGATCCCAGGGTGATGGAAGGAGGTGTTTCTTCCACCCTGGAGGAGGAAAGTGTGAGGAAACGAGAAAAAGGAGGAGGAAAGAAATGGTGTCACCGCATCTCTTCCTCCTCTTCCTCTGTCTCCTCTTACTGTTCGTTCTTTTCTTTCTCCTACATCTCCTCCTGCAGTTGGTTTTATTTTCTTCTTCCTCCACTTCCTCCTCCTCCTCCTCCTACAGTTAGTATTATTTGTCTTCATCCTTCTCCTCCTTCTCCTTTCCCTCCTTCTCCTCTTCCTACTACTATACTACTACCTGCTGCTTGCTGCTTCTACTACTACTTCTACTATTTTTCATCCCCATTTTCTTCTTTTGTGTCGTTGTTTTTCATTTTCCTTCTCGTTCCCTTCGCCTCTGCGCCTTGTTAGTCTTATAATTCCTCTTGTTCTTATTTTTTTGTTATTTTTGTTTGTTTTTTACTCGTATTTATTGCTCTTTCTCCTCGCTCGTATTTTTTTTATTTATCTTCTTCTTCTTCTTCCTCTTCTTTCTCCTCCCCCTCCTCCTCCACCTCCCTCTACTCCTTTGTTACCGTGTGTTTGTGAGAGTTTTCCTAAGAGGACTTTTTTTTCCTCTTCGCGAGTGTGTTGGTGCTGCGTTCTTATGTTTTTTTTCTTTTTTAGTGTGTGTTTGTGTGTGTGTGTGTGTGTGTGTGTGTGTGTGTGAGAATGTGGTTATGTTTTATTCATGTGCTGGTAAATATTGTCTCTCGTTTTGTACTGCCTTTACTTTGCTTGTGTGTGTTTGTGTGTGTGTGTGTGTGTGTGTGTGTGTGTGTGTGTGTGTGTGTGTGTGTGTGTTTGCATCAGAATTAGAACACCCCTAAATCCATACCATATTAATTTCATTGTTAACAGAACGTCGCAATACGATAAAAAAGACGAATACTAAAAACAATAAACAATGACTCCCAAAAGAAAAACAAAAGTAAAACCAATAAAGTCGAACAAATCGTGCGTTCGAGCGAGGCCGAGAGATACGAATGCTTGGAAATATTCACCGCCTCCAACAAAGACATGCTCTCCCTCTCCCTCTCCTCCTTCCTCCCTCTCCCTCCACCTTGCCTCCACTCTCACTTCTCCTTCCTCTGCTCCCTCCCCTTGCCCCCTCTTCCCCTTCTCCCTCCCTCTACATCCTCCCCTCGCCTCTCCCCCTCTCCCTGCCCCTCCCTTCCTCCCACTTTCCTCCTCCTTCTGCTCCCTCCCCTCTGCCTCCTCTCCACTTTCCCCTCTTCTGCACCTTCCCCCTTGCCTCCTCCCCCATTCCCCTCTCTTACTCCCTCCCGTTCACTCCTCCCTCTCCCTCTTCCTCCCCTCTCCTCAATGCACAGCGCTGTTTGCATGAAAGAAACTGCAAGAGAAAGAAAGCAGAGAGGCGTACCGGGAGACAGGCAGCTGCAAGTGATCCAGCAGCCGGGGGCGTTATTACTTCACGAGGGTCTGCGCCAGGGCGGGGAAGTTAGCGCTCCTGTGATTCTTTGCTCGCAGATGTTGAAGATGACGGAGATTTTGGTTGTTGCTGATGCCTCTACGTCACGGCCAGACATTTTTTTTTTGAGCTACTTGTTTTGTTTGTTTGTTTTTATTGTGCTATTGTGTATCACGGAAATATTTACACAGCACCAGCCAGCCATTTATTTTTCCAAACTTACTAATCGATGTGGCCGAAAGGTAAATACAATTATCGGTCACTTATTTGAAGAAAAGAATAGAGTAACTTTTTTCTGCCTTTGAAAGTTAAGCAGATATTTTCCTCGAGGTCATAACCAATGCTTAAGTCTTCCCTTTAACCAATTGCTTTAGTCTACATTCACGAACGAACACCTTATTGGTAAGACTGAAGAAAACACAGGCAATTTTAATATATAAAAAAACTACTGATATATTTCCACTGTGGCGCAAAACAATGAAGCTCCGTTCCGTACCGTGCAGGGACGGTCTTCGAAGAACTTCGGCACTGATCACTGTCGGAAAGATCAAAGAAGACTCTACAAATATTTGATTATGCGATCGAATATGACGGAGATATATCAACCAAAACCACAAGGAGGCATATTTCATTCAGGCTAAAAAAAATCGACAAATAGTACTCAATCGCAGTGAATCACTTTTTTGAGCAACCATTCATGTCGCCCTACCGAGTCACTTTCGCTGTCGTCAACAGGTTGATTAATGTTTAAATCAATTCTGTTCAAACTACACTGTCTCACTTTTATATGTTTCTGTACTACTTATTGATATATTTCGATGTATGAAGCCTTAATATAAGCAAGCAATTAATAATCACTCAATAATTACACTACATCCATATTAATAAAAAAAAACTACTCTCGCTGCTCCTAAAAAGAATCCAAAGAAGTGGCCGAAAGATAGGTCAGTTTCGGGAGGAGAGGTGTCCTGATACGTGGAGGTAACAACACATAATAAGTAAAGTTCAGCCTCATGTGCACTAACGCCTCGGTGCTGAGGGTTTAATCACACACACGCATTAATTGTACAAACATTATGCAGATAACGCTTGATATATGTGAATCTCAGCATTAAGTTTGCGTATCCATAATAACTGAGGTGATAATCTAAACGTAACTCATTTCCTCGTGCACGTCGTTTCCCAAGACTCAAGGGTGGACACTTTTGGGGTTGTGGCATTACATGACTTGATGCCTTTCATGACATCACGTTGGTGCACTGGGGGCAACGTTGCTAGATTGTCGTACTCAGCCTCTTATATTTACCGACTTCCGACCCCAAATCTGTCTCCTGGTTCCCAATAACGAGACTCATTTATATTTATCGTTAAGATAGTTAATTCCTCATGTTTCCTGGCAATACTTAGGCGTCAGAAACCGGTAAATACTATACTCTGTGTACGATAATCTGTCAACGGTGACTGGGGGTTTGAACTACCTCGCTGTGGCTCATCACTTCCAAGACTTCATGCCACTAGTCCAAAGCGTAATTAAAGGAGCCAAGTAATTATCCATTTTATGCTATAATGAAGATACATCACGCCAGCTAAATGGTAATCCCAGGGGCACCACGCTTACGTAGTTTTCGAATAGAGGTCAGTATATGCAAGTAGCAATATCAACTGTTTATGGACATCCGTTCTGGTATTATGGAGACAGGTAACATTAGATAAAAAGTTATTTCAGCTTCCTCCTCCTCTTCGACAGCTACATATCCCTAACTATAAGACGGATATCGCCTCTTTCCCGCTCACCCAGTGGAAACATACGCTGCACTGTGTTCTTTTGTCACACCCTCGTGTCAAGCATCGTCTGACTCCGGCTATTTCTGTCGCGGATTGCGCTCGCTCGCTGATGTGGCGGGAGCGGACCGGAACACCTCCAGGCAATACGGGGCGAAAGAAACAGAAACAACAAAATGACGGAAAAGCAGTTCCAAGAAAGAAGAAGGCGTGTCATGAGGAGAAAAAAAAAAAACTTGACCTGAGTTATAATGGAAAGTGATATGAGAGAGATGTGTATAGAAAAATCATGAAACAGCAAAATAGACAAATAAAACAAAGAGGAAAATTCATGAAAGGGAAGAGCGCTCGAAATAGAACAGTAACAAAGAAACGGAAAGAGTATCGCAAAATAAAACGCCATAGACAGAGTAACTAAACGGTAAATTATGGGAGCGGCGAGTAGCGAGCTTTATTTGTGTGTATTCTTATTGTTGCCCTTGAGCAGTGTCCTTTGATGTAAAAAAACACAAAAAAAACAGGATACGTTAGACTACAGAAAAGAGCTAAAGTAGCAAAGCAGAACAACATAGGAGACGAGAGTAAGGAAGAAAGAAAACGAGAGTAAGGTAGAACTGCGTCAATCCCCCACATAAAAGATCGTATCACGAGCTTTGCATTTCCAAGGAAGATCAGGCATTACCAACTTCTACACTTTTGCGCTTTTACTAAACTCCACATATTTCTCTCAATTCCCTCTTTTCTTGACATAATTACACCATTCCATTATTTACTGAGCAAGGTGAAATGGTGGATGTAGTGCCGGCTAACCCTTGAAAATAATCATATAAAGCTCTTAGAGGGCGGGTTGTGATGTAATGATATGGATGGAACTGGTGTCAGGGGAATGTAATAAGGGAGAAAAAGGTACAAAAATATTAAAAAGGATAGACCAAAAAAAAAGACAGGAAAGGAAGGAAGAAAGCATGGAAGAAAAAAGTAAGAAGGAAAAAATAGAACGAAAGCAAAGAAAGGAAAGAAGGAAGTAAGGAAGGAAAAAAAGCGTAAGAAAAGTAAAAAAACACAAAATAAGGGAAGAAAAAAGTAATTTGAAAAAGAATGTAAGGTAGGAAGGAACGAAGGAGGAAAGACAAGCAGAAAATAAAGAAAGAAAGAAAAAGAGAAAACACAAAATATGGAAAGCAAAAAAAAAATGTAAAAAAGAATGTAAGGTTGGAAGGAACGAAAGAAGAAGGACTGACAGAAAAAAAGAAAGAAAGAAAAAGAGAAAACACAAAATATGGAAAGAAAAAAAAAGTAATATGGTGAAAGAAAAAAGAATGTAAGGCAATACCGCATCAGTCTGTGTACCTGTAAACGATGCTCAGGTGAAGCAATTACCTGCGGACAGTGATAAATAGAGGCGGGAAGCGCACGTGGGGAGCGGCACTTGATTACAGGTTACCGTGGGAAGCGAGAGAGAGAGAGAGAGAGAGAGAGAGAGAGAGAGAGAGAGAGAGAGAGAGAGAGAGAGAGAGAGAGAGAGAGAGAGAGAGAGAGAGAGAGAGAGAGAGAGAGAGAGAGAGAGAGAAAAAAAATATACCTCAGTTTACCGGTAGGAACAGCGTGCTAATATAACTTGGCCATTAGCAGAAATTAATCTTCGAACGCGTCCCATGAGATTAAGAGGAGGAGGAGGGAGAGGAGGACGGAACGGGATAGAATGTAGTGGAAATGGAATAGGAAGAGGAAGGGGAAGTTAGAGATGGTGCATGGGGGAAGAGGAGGAGGAGGATGGGGCAGGAAGAGGCCGACGAGAATGGGAGGAAGAGGAAGGAAGAAGAGGAGGGAGAGGCAGGGAGTTGTTGAATATTCATGTTGTCTGAGCGGATTCGAAGGCCTGAGGTTATGTCGTGTGTGTGTGTGTGTGTGTGTATGTGTGTGTGTGTGTGTGTGTAGGTTTATAGTATGTTTTGAATCCCTGTAACCTTGCAGCATTTCTTTCATTCTCAATTCTATCTATCCATTCTTGCATTTTCTCTTTCCTACCCTTCCTTTTCCTCTCTTTCTCCTCCTTCTCCTCCTCCTCCATCCAGATGCTCTAATGACTCATCAGAGGGGAAAATAAAGCTAATTGCCTCCATTATAAAACCAGAGGAAAACAATATTTTTCCCCTCCCTGAATAAGTGACAGCCTTAACGAATCGGTCCGAAGAAATATTCAAAAGGAAGGGAAACGAGAAAAAAACGGAAACGATGTAGAGAAAAAGGGTACCGCTAAGTAATTGAAAAAAGGTGTTTGTAAAGATAGAGAGACAGGTGGATAATTAGGAAAGAGAATGTGAAGAAGAAGAGGAAGAAATGTATGAGAGAGGGAAGAACGAAATCGAGGTAAGAGAAGAGAGAGAAAAAAAAACAGGAATAAGGTTTGTGAATAATTAAAGCTTGAAGGTATGGAAAGACGAACGTATGATGAGAAAATAACAGACAAACAAACAGAGAGACAGACAGAGAAACAGACAAACAGAGAAAAATAATAGACAGATTAAAATAGAAACCAATAAGAAAAGAGAAATTGAAATAGTGATAGTGAGAGAAGTAGACAGTTTTATAGGCAATACAGACAGAAAGGTAGACAGACAGACAGACACATAACAAAAAGACAGAAATATAGACCGATTAATTAGAAAACAGAAAAAAAGAAAAAGAAATACTAATAATGAGTGACGCAAACAGACAGACAAGCAGACACGCAGACAGACAAGCCAAAAGACAGACAGACAGACAGGGACGTATGCAAACAGGCAGACATATAAAGGAGCAGAAGGAGGCCCCCTTTGCAGAGCCTGGAAACAAGCAAACATCCAAACAAACAGAATCAGAAGGGAAGGGAAGGACTGGAGAAAGGAGAGAAACGAAGCAAAATAGACGAGGAGGAGGAGGAGGCGGAGGAGGAAAGGGAGAAAGAAGCGAGGAAGCAGAAGAAAGAAAGGAGAAAGGAGTGAAAGGTAGAGAAATAGACGAGGAGGAAAAGGAATAGGAGAAAGAGGCAAGAAAGAAGAAGAAGAAAGAAGAAGAAAATAGGGCATGATGATGGACGCAAACAGAAAAGGAGGAAAATAAGATATAGAAGACAAGAGAGGAAGAAAAAATAATAAGTGTGCTGGATACCTCGATTGAATGCGGGACAAGCGTGAAATAAAGAAAAAAAAGTGAAAGGAAATGTCGAACAGGAATACGTAGAAGCAGAATAAAAGAAAACCGGTGAAGGAAATGTAATAACTCGGAAGAGAAAATGCGAAAAGAAGAATTAATACAGAAAAGAGACACAGAGAGAATAACAGAGAGATACCACAAGAATGTAATACAAGCGATAGAAAGAGAGAGTAGAATTAAGACGAAAAACGAAGCAGAGAGAAGGAAGAAAAAAAAGACAAGAGAAATATACCACAAGAAGAGAAGCGGCTGATATCACGAGAGGGGAAAAATGCAACATGTATCACAAAAGAACAAAGGTAACAGCGTTAGGTTGATGTCCCCGCTGCACACCTGAGCCAACTAAGTGGAGGGAAATACAAAGGAAGGAGAGAGGCAGGGTGGAGGTAGCAACGGAACCCGACCCAAACCTCAGACATGGAAAGGAGGCTGTGATTGGAAAAGGGAAGGGGTAGGAATAGAGGATAGAGCGTAGAGAGAAAAAAAAAAAGCAGCCACACCTATGAACAGATCCAGCGGAGGGAAGTAGATAGGCAAGGTAGAGGTAAAAGGAGACCCATACAAAGGCCAGGGCAATGAAGGGAGGATGGGCAAGGCAGGGGCAGGAGCGAAGGGTAAAGACATCAAACGCAACAGCACCGACGAACAAATTTTGCGACAAGGAGTAGAAAGACGGAGTAGAGGCAGAAACAGACCCAGACAAAGAGCAAGGAAGAGAGGAAGGGTAAGGAGAGAGGCAGAGACAGAGGAAGGGACGCAGGGGAAAAACAAAGGACGCAGCGGCACCCAAGAACAGATCCAGCGACAAGAAGTAGAGGGGCGGAGTAGAGGCAGAAACAGACCCAGACAAAGATCAAGGCAAGGAAGGGAGGAAGCGCACGGGAAGGGGCAGGGGATGTGACGCTGGGCAAAAACAGCAGACGCAGCATCACCCAGAAACTGATCCGGAAAAAAGTAGAGATAGGGTAGACTGGTAGAGTTAGAAGCAGACCCAGACAAATAGCAAGGCAAGAAAGTGAAGAAGGGCAAAGGAAGAGGCAGGGGATGTGACGCAGGGTAAAAATAGCAGACGCAGCAACGCCCGCCCACAGATCTGGCGTGACACTGGCGGCCCGTGACGTCACACCATTAATGGACGACACCCAGACCTTTCCCGGAGCCGCCATTAGATCAATTAACAGAGATGAGGCATATTTAATTGAATTTCTCGGCGAGTTTCAAAGGCAGGTCGAAATTAGATCACAAAGATTTTTACAGACGTATGGCGCACGGTGTCGAGTGTCCAAGAGGTGGTGGTGGGTGTTGGGGAGGGGGAGGTGGTGGTGGTGGGTGTAGGGGAGGGGGAGGTGAAGATGGAAAAATTAGTGGTTGGGGGGGGAGGTGGTGGTTGTGATGAGTGTCTGGGTGGGGGTATGGGAGGAGATGGGGGTGAAGGTTAAGGCTGGAGCGGTGATTTCGATTGTATTTCCGAGGCTTTAACTAAGAGAATACTGCGCAGGTTGAAAATAACGGCAAAACATGTATTGATTATGACGCTGATAAAAATGGTAATAATAGTTCACTTCCATATCTTTTTCATGCAAACACACACACACACACACACACACACACACACACACACACACACACACACACACACACACACACACACACACACACACACCATAAATGAAATACAGATTCACGGTCGGCGGAATTGCATCTTTGAGTGAGAAAATGGGTCAGTAGGAAAAATATGAGTTACATTACCAAGATGATGAAGAAGAAGACGATAGTAACGTTGAAATAGCAGATATCATATACCGTTATCATTATTATTATTATTATTATTATTATTATTATTATTATTATTATTATTATTATTATTATTATTATTATTATTATTATTATTATTATTATTATTATTATTATTATTATTATAGTTCTTGTTGTTGTTGCTGTTATTATTTCTATTATCACTATTATTATTACTGCCATTATGAAGATGATAATGATAAAAGAGGAAATTTACATCATCATCAACAACAACAACACAACTTTGAGGGTAATAATATTGTGATGACGTTAAGCACTGCGACTTGCATGAGGGCTTCCGTAGTGGTGCCCGTGTGTTGTGAGACGATCAGTGACGTCAAGCGTATGTATAGGCACGCGAAAAAGAACAGGTACGTGGGATTATTTGTTTATGGATAATCCCCTTTGAATTCTGATATACATATGTTGTCTGACGTCATGTTCATATATCGGTAGTGATGCATGCCGGTGATGCTTTTAAGAATAATAAACATGGCTTACCGTAGGCCTTCAAAAGCTGTCACTGATGATAACCACCTGTGCTTCAAGTGGAAGCACAAATATCTTCTGTTCGTAAAAGGATGATGTAGATGAGCTAAGATAATGTTGTTTATATTGCTTATAGCTGATAGCAGAAAGGGTTCATTAGAAAAAAA
>NC_066554.1:4699191-4841691 GCF_024679095.1 Eriocheir sinensis | reverse complement strand
TGTTTTCCATCCACCTTTGAGAGAATATGATCCGTGTCGAAGGTTTCATCGCCGATACACGCATTCCCCGCGGCCTTGTTGCTGCTTTGTTGCAGACACTCCGCCGCTAATAACAGGCAACGAATAGTGTTGCTCAATGTTGTCCTGCGCTGCATTAATATTCCCTTAAAACTAAAAGCACAACCAGATCCTGGCTTTGTCTCTGCTGGTCATTGTACTGTAGACGACAAATGGTGTAGTGGACATCGTCCTTTAGCCCCGAGCTGATGTGGTATTCGGAGAACGTTGATGGCCAGCACGGTGGCCAGTTTAACTACGTTTTTGCTGGTCTAAAAGAGTGATATTTCAATCCAGCGACACCTGTTTTACTTTCAGATATTTTTTTTAGTTCTTTCTTGGTGAACTTTCATGTGTATTGGGGCATACAATCCGCCTTTCTTCTCGGGTTACTTTTTGAGAAATTACATATTTCACAACTCTGAAGGTATAGCGGCAGAATGGGAAGGAAAACCAGACATATTCATTGTAATATACGGCTGTTTGATAGTAGTGAAAACCCGGAAAGTAGAAAGAATACTTCAGTCGTTCGAAAGAATACAAAAGCACACAAACAACACCCGAACTCGCATCACTTTCAAAAGCCCTTGAAGAAACCGACCCTACTGGAAGATAAATAACTACAACACAAGCATCCACTTCACGATTCAGGAGCCGCGACAAAAGCATTCCCCTCACGAGTGGAAGAAGCAGTCATCTAAAAGGAGGGTGGACGTGTGTGCTGGTGATCGTAGGTGCGTCAGTGTCCCATGGCAAAGACACACAACCGCTTCTCATTTACCTCAACGTCTGACCCCTTCCAGTGTTCCGCGTAAGTGACTCCTGCACTCGCTGTATATGACCCGTTTCCTAAGCACCTGGACGTTTGAAGTAAGAAGAGATGTAATGAAGGTATCAAGTAATCGACTCCCACGATGATGAGCTTCGTCACGAGGGAAGGAAGGGTTAACAAGCGGCCACAAATATTTAATAATAATATAATTTAATAATAATAATAATAATCGTAATAATAATAACAATAATAATAATAATAATAATGGCATTAGCGTTGCGCCAATAACTGTAGCCTGGAAAGTGTTCGCTCCAGCGGGCAAAGTCCACACCGGCACAGGACTAATCGCTGCTCAGCCGCCCAAGTAATCCTGGCGCATTTACCTGGATCTTTGTGCTGTGTTTAGTATTAGTGTTTTGTTGTTATTATTATTGTTAGTAGTAGTAGTAGTAGTAGTAGTAGTAGTAATAGTAGTAGTACTAGTAGTAGTAGTATATTATGGTTATCGTTATTATCATCACTATCATTATTTTTTGCAGAATCATTAATGTTACTTCTTTATTCAATTTTATTATCATCATTACATCCCTTGACCTGACCTGGTGTAACGAGCCGAGGCGTGACCTTGAATTCCTCGTCCAGGGTCTGGAATGAGTCACGCCGCGGCCCAGAGAATGGACTTGTTGGGGGGGGGGAATGAGAATGATTAATGACCAGAAGGAATGGAAGTTGTTGGTACGTGTAGACCACCAAAACTTTGTTGTGTTTGGAGTGTTTGAAACAAAACTAAATGGCGGCGGGGCGGCTGGGAGGCGGTGAAGTGTGAAATGCTCCAAGTTTGTAGTTGTTGAGGGTCTGCGTCGGGGAGGGAAGAAGCGGGCGCGCCTATTTGTAAAACATGTGCTGGAGGACTAAAACTTTGTGTGTTAGCCCGAGGCACTATTAGGAAAAACATTTTCGGTAGAATTAGTAATAGGAAATGGAAGACTCAGTGGACCAACACGGGACAAGTTTATCCGGATGAATGGCAGCGCTTTCAGATTGCAATACTGGCTTCGAGTAGAAATATATCTACTGACAGCTCATTTTCAGATATAAACGTGTCCACAGATGTATTCGACACATAACTTAGGAGCTCATATTTCCTTTCTTCCGAAGAAGGAATGATTTGGGAGTTGGGAGACAGGAGTCGTAAGAGGTTTGAATGTTTTGTTCTGCATCTGATCACTTGATTACTTAGGAAACGTATCGTTCTAAAAAGTATATGAAGTAGTCAGGAAAATGTCTGAGGGTGTAGATGAGTATTGTTGCACGTGGCAACTAGGAGTGTAAATAGAAGGTGTCTGTGGGTACGTGTGCAATAAAATGAAGGAAATATTGGTTGTAGCGTGTATTTTATTTTTTTACGTCGCGGCCTATTGCGCCGGTAGGCTTCTTCCCGGTGGGGCCTGATGGTCGACCCAAGGCTTCTTCCCGGTGGGGCCTGATGGTCGGCCCAGCCCGTTCTGGCGCAGGCGATTGTTTATAGTGGCGCCATCTTGTGTTGGCTCATGCTGCCCCCCCGGAACTCATCTTTGAGCCTCTCTTTGGAAAGGTTATCTGATGGGTGGTCTTCAGGCCAGCATGTGGGTAGTCTTAGGCCACTCGGCGGTGACTGAAAAGCCTCAGCTTTGCGGCGGCCAGGATTCCAACCCGCGTCCCTCCTGGAGCTCCTGAACGCGGGGCCGTCACGCTAACCACTCAGCCACCGCCTCCCATGTAAAGCGACATCAAAGACTGTTTATTAAATATCCCTGAAACCAATTACGAAGCAGCAATGAAAGTAGATAACAGAGCACCATTGGCGCATGATTAGTTGCCTATTTTTTGCACACATGATGTAACAACTGTTTTTGAGCGTTTACTCCATTGTAGCCTATATATTTTAATGGCAAATGATACAAGTCAGGGACAGAATATAAGCAAAGGTAAAGTTAGCTTCTATATATGAAGAAATACCGCGACACACGACTCTCGCAAAGGCAGAAGACCCCAAACATTGTTGATAGATTGATGAAAAAAGTAAGACCTGCGCTCGACCTCGCGGTCTGTACGTGAGTGTGTCCTCGCACAAGGAAATGTTGTGGACCCTTGACTGTCCGGCAGCGGGACGTGTTCGGCGCGCTGAGGAGGCCAGGGCGGCGAGGAGCGGGGGAGGGGAGGAGGAAGGAAGGGGCGAGGGGAGGGAATGAAGGAACGGAAGAAAGGAAAAAGAGGGAGGTTGAGTGGAGCAGTGGGTGTTGGGGTGGGCGGGGCGGGTAGGGGGGGGAGGATGAGGAGTTATGGGTCAACTTGTAACCCGGTCAACTCGTAACCCGGTCAACTCGTAACCCGGTCAACTCGTAACCCGGGCAACTCTTAACCCGATCAACTCATAACCCGGTCAACTCGTAACCCGATCAACTCGTAAACCGTTCAACTCGTAACCCGATCAACTCGTAAACCGGTCAACTCGGAACCTCAGATATTAAAAGGAAAGCAGAAAAGTGACGTGGTATCTTTGAATTATTTTTTTACTTGTATACCATTTCACAAAATCAGAGAAAATATGAACAAACTGAGCCAGTATGTATTTCAGGAGCTGCCATGTGCAGGGTGTCTGGCCTCTTTTAATCTCCCAATATCTTTGTGTATTCACTTTACACATTGTTTGTTCGTATCTGCTACGTAAACGCACACCACGAAGATCTTCAAACCAGTGTAATATTATGAATCCTCACCATATTTGTTACTCCCCTTGTAGGCGATTAATGTCAGCCGTGCAGAGCAATAATTCCAATTAGTTACGAGTTGACCAGGTAAAGGTAAAGGTGGGTGCATATGCTATAGCTGCGCGTGACTGCGGTGCTCATTTCCGAACCGTTGACCCTTTGAGATTGTGGTGGGTTACAATGTGAAGTCTGGGATTGCCACAGTTTACCATCCCAAGGTTTCCCCAGGTACCCATTTATCGGCAAACCCAAGAGGGAGGATGAACAGCCGCTTAAACTGCACACTGAGATTCGAGCCGGGCCCGCGGAGTTGAGCTGTAACCGGATGAGGAGCCGAAAGGTCAGGGAGAGGCGTGAGGTGCGTGTGTTTGGGGGGCGTGTGTGTGTAAGGGGTGAGGGGAGAGGGGTGCAAGAAGTCGTGGGATAGCTACACGTGAAGAAAATGATGGAGTCGTTCAACTAAGGAGAGTAGATAATCGAGGTGCAATGTGAGAGAGAGAGAGAGAGAGAGAGAGAGAGAGAGTTTCTTTTTTTTCTCTCTGTCTCCAGTTCGCAGATGAATTGGGTCAGCAGTCACGTGGCCCGGCAAGAATTATATTACGTTCAAGTGGACAGTTCGGTGCGGCCGCGTCTTCGTCCCTGCGGCCGAAGAATAAGCATTTTCAGTGAGGTCGGACCTGCCTGCATCCGTGTCCTCAGCTGACCTGCCTTTGTTGGGGCCAGAGGGAGGAAAGAAGGAAGGATGAGGAGCAGAATAAGAATAAGAAAAGCAATGAAGGGAGAAGGAAAAAGAAGGGAGGAAGGACGGAGGAAGAAGAGAGGCATGAGGAGATAAATGCAAGAAGAGAAGGAATTAAGGGAATGGGGGATAACTAGAAGGAAGGAGGACGGAAAGGAGACTAAAGGGGTAGAAGAGAAGAAGTAGAAGACGGTTGAGAAGACAAAGAGAGAGGGGGAAAATTGAGATCGAAGGAAGGGGAGAAAGAAAGAAAGAGAGGAAAGATAGGAAGAGGAAGGTAAACGGGGATAATCAGAGAGAAGGAGGACGAAAAGGAAATTGAAGGGTAGAAGAGAAAACGTAGAAGATAGATGAGAAGGCAAAGAGGAGGGGGTAAAATTAAGTTGGAAGAAAGAGGAGAAAGAAATAGATGGAAGAGAGAGAGAGATAACAAATCAATGTACAATAAAAAGGAAGAGAAGGAGGGGAGGAAGGAGGGAGGCAAGAGAAGATTTATATAATAAGAAAGGAGGAAAGAAAGAGAAAGAAATAGGGAGATAGAGGTAGGGTGAAGGAGAAAAAATATGGAGGGGAAAAGGAGGAGAAGGAAGGAAAAAGTTAGGATGGAAGGAAGAAGGAGGAGGAGACGAGGAATAGGAGGAGGAGAAGGAAGGAAAAAAGTTAGCATGGAAAAAAGGAGGAGGAGGAGGAGGAAGGAAAAAGAGAGAAAAAAAAAGAGGTACATGAAGAGGAGAAATATGAAACTGGAATGTATGGAAGAAGGAAAAGAAGGAAAAGTTTAAGGGAAGGAGGAGGAGGAGCAGGAGGAGGAGGAGGAGGAGGAGGAGGAGGAGGAGGGCAGTGCGGAAGGCAGATAGTGCTTCGCCGACCGTAAAGTTGGGTTGCGTGAGCGGCGGCGACGGGCGGCGCTGGAGACCCCCGCCGCCTGGACCACGCGGCGCCGCCCTCAGAACCCGTGCTGTCCCGCCCACGTGTTCCTGATGTGGGTCCTCTTTGTCCTATTCTTTTTTTTCCTCCTTCTTCTAACAGTTTTTCTTCTTTACCCTCTTTTCCGGGTCAAACTTCTCTTCCTCCACCTCCTCTTCCTTCTTTTCCTCCTCCTCTTCCTCCTACTCATTCTCCTTCGTCTCCTCCTTCTCCTTTTCCTTCTTTTCCTGTTCGTAATCCTTCTCCTCTCCTTATTCCTCCCTTTCCTTCTCCTCTTCTTCCTATTTACCCTTCTGCTTACTTCTCCTCCTCTTCCTTCTTTCCCTCCTTTTCTTTCTCTTCCTCCTCCTTTTCCTTCTTTGCCTCCACCTTTTCCTTTTCTCCTCCTCCTCTTCCTCCTACTCACCCTCTTTCTTCCTTCTCCTCCTTTTCCTTCGTTTCATCTTCCTACTGCTCCTGATGTGGGTCTCCTTTTCCTATTCCTTTTCTTTCTTTTTTCTTCTTTCTTTATATTCTTTTTGTCCTCCTTTTTATTTTCTTCTGCTCCTCTTACTCTTTTTTCTTATTCTTTTCCTTCTCTTCCTCCTCCTACTCCTTATCTTTATTCTTCTCCTTTTCCTTTTTTTTCCTCATCCTCCTTCTTCTCCTTTTCCTCATCCTTTTCTTTCGTCTCTTCCTCATTCCTGTTCCTGATTTGCTTCTTTGCCTAACTTATCATCCTGCTTTGACTTTCTTTCTTTATCATCTTCTACGTCATTTTCTTCCTCCTCCTCTCCATGTTTTTGTTTTTTTTATGTGCTTCTTCGCCTGACTCTTCAACCTGCTTTCCCTCCTTTTTTTATCTTTTCCTTCGTCCCCTTTTCTCCCATCCTTATCTCACAGGAACAATCTTCCCTCAAAAGTAGTAAATGCGAATACCATCAACTCCGTCAAATATAAAATCGACCGCCATTTCGCTGCGTTGGGAGTAAACTGAATATCGAGGTGCTTTCATCTGCTCATCAAGCCCCAAGTGGCTATCGAGCAGATTAAATCACCAAAGCGGGCGACCTCGTAATGAGCTAATAGGCTTTCCGTTGCCTGCATTTCCATGTTTCCATGTTTCCTCCTCCTCCTCATCATCATCTTCCTACACCTCCATATCTTCCTCCTCTTCCTTTTCCTCCTCCTAATCTGCCTCTGTTTTTTGTTTGTTTTTTAGTTTTCCTTCCTTACTTTTCTCTTCCTCATCCCACTTCACCCGAACCTTAATCTCCTCTTCCTCTTCTTTCTTCTTCCTCCTCCTCCTCCTCCTCCTCCTCCCTGTAGCGGCGTCTCTCTGGGCCGGTGAAAAGTCGAGGCATTTCTGCTTGTCCTCCCAGCGAGTGCCTCTGAGTGCCACGATATTTCTCTCTTCCTCAAGGTAGTGGTGGTGGCGGTGGTGGTGGTGGTGGTGATAGTGGTGGTGGCGGTGGCGGCAGCGGCGGTGGTGGTGGTGGTGGTGATTGTGGTGGTGGCGGTGGCGGCAGCGGCGGTGGTGGTGGTGGTGGTGGTGGTGGTATTCCCGCACTCTTCCTTCCTCCTACTACCTTCCCCTCCTTCTCCTCTTCCTCCTCCTACCTTTCCCTCCTTCCTCCTCCTCCTCCTCCCCCTCCTCCTCCTCTCTTCCTTGTCCTCATCCCCACGTGATTTTCCTTGCCTTTTCCTCCTCCTCCTCTTCCTCCTCCTCCTGCTCTCTCTTCTTCCCCAAACAGCTCTCTCTCTTTCTCTCCTTTCCTCTCTTTTTATTCCTAACGCTTGTCTCCCCCATCTTCCTCCTCCCTCCCTCCTTCCATTCCCAGTTCATGGTCATCCTCCTCCTGCCCTTCCTCCTCCTCCTCCTCCTCCTCCCTCTTGCCTTCCTCTTTCCAAGCTGGTCTGTGTGTGGCGATGCGTGGGACATATTGTGGTGTTTGGTGTCCTCCTCTTCTTCCTCTTCTTCCTCCTCCTCCTCCTCCTCCTCGGAGACAAAAACGTGGCCTTAAACTACAGACCAATCAGCTTGACCTCAGTGGCGGGAAAATTTCTCGAGAAGATCATCAGCGACAAGCTCGTTAAGCTTCTTGAAGACAACAACATCATTTCCGATGCTCAGCACGGTTTCAGGAACAAGCGCTCATGCTTAACCAACTTACTGGACTTCTTCCAAGGTATCTATGAAAACTGGGATAATCATATCCCCAGTGATGTTATATATCTAGACTTTCAAAAAGCCTTTGACAAAGTGCCACACGAAAGACTCCTCAAGAAACTTAAGTCGGCGGGGTTAGGCGACAATCTGACAGCGTGGATAAAAGACTGGCTCACTGGAAGAAAACAGCGAGTTGTACTCAACGGACAGGCCTCCGAGTGGCTCCCGGTCACAAGTGGAGTACCACAGTGGTCAGTGCTGGGACCCATACTCTTCATTATATATATATATATATATATATATATATATATATATATATATATATATATATATATATATATATATATATATATATATATATATATATATATATATATATATATATATATATATATATATATATATATATATATATATATATATATATATATATATATATATATATATATATATATATATATATATATATATATATATATATATATATATATATATATATATATATATATATATATATATATATATATATATATATATATATATATATATATATATATCAGCGACCTAGAACTAGGTTTAAAATCCACTCTTTCAAAATTTGCCGACGACACAAAGGTGGGTGGGAAGGCCCTCACGACAGCAGACTGCGAAATTGTCCAGAGATATCTGGCCCAGATCACTCAGTGGTCAGAAAAATGGCAGATGTCCTTCAACACTACCAAGTATAAAGTAATGCTATCGGATCCATAAATAGCAACCACACATACCACATGGGTGGAGAACCACTACATGTTGTGCAAGAGGAAAGAGACCTCGGGGTCACCATCAGCAGTGACTTGAAGCAAACAAAACACTGCAAGTCTGCCTGTAAGAAAGCCAATACTATTCTCGGGTTCAGATCGAGGAACTTCGAATACAAGACGCCGGGAGTTATGTTATCCTTGTATAATTCGCTGGTAAGGCCCCACCTGGAAAATGCCGTGCAATTCTGGTCTCCAAATTACAGGAAAGACATTGAATTACTTGAGAGAGTACAGCGCCGCGCCACGAAGATGATACCATCACTGAGGACGAAACCTTACGAAAAGCGACTCGAGCAACTCAACCTCTTCACGTTGGAAAAGAGACGACTGCGGGGAGACATGATACAAGTCTCTAAGTACCTGAACAAGCTCAGCAATGTTGATCACTCCAAACTCTTCAAGCTACAAACTAACCCGAGGACAAGAAACAATGGAAATACAATTCAAGTAAACCGATGCAATACCGACATCGGCAGGAGTTATTTCTCGAATAGAGCTGTTCGCCACTGGAACAGCCTTCCTGCAGAATTAGTTAGCGCGGAGACAATCGACTCCTTCAAGAAACTAATTGATCACCACTTTGCTGCATCGGGAGTGAGCTGAATGTATCCAAGAGTAGGTACACAAGTCTTTTAACCCTTCCCGCAACCCACTCCTGTGGCTGACGGATTGATTAAAGCACTGAAAGCAGGCAGCCTTGTAATGAGCCAACAGGCCTTCTGCTGCCTGCTCGTCCATGTTTCCATGTTTCCTCCTCCTCCTCCAGGCAGCCATTCTTCACCTATGACGCGCAATGTTCGGCCTTGCACTATTTCCATGTTTTCCATTATGACCGCGGAAACTTTTTGCTGTTGTTGTTGTTTTTGTTGTTGGCGTGGCTGTTTTTTTCTGGTAACTGTTCTTGTCGGATTATGATTTTTTTGTTGTTGTTGTTTCTAAGTCCGTAATTTTCTCCTCCTTATGGGATTAGCAATGTGTGTGTGTGTGTGTGTGTGTGTGTGTGTGTGTGTGTGTGTGTGTGTGTGTGTATCTGTCTTTTTCTCTCGCGTCTTGTTTTTGTGATTCTGTTGCTGGTGGGGTTTTTTTCCTTTTTTTTTTCTTTTTTTCTCATTCTTGTCTCCATCACTCTTCTTCGCGTTGGTGAGGTTGACAACTTACCGCATTCTCGTCGCCGTCAGCTCGCTATATTTCTTTCCTTTGTTTGCATGTCTTACTTTTACTTTGCTTCCTCTTCTATTGCTGATTTTTATTCCCTTGATCTCCCATTGCTCTTTTGTATATATGTTTGTTTGTTTTTGTGTGTGTGCGCTCTCTCTCTCTCTCTCTCTCTCTCTCTCTCTCTCTCTCTCTCTCTCTCTCTCTCTCTCTCTCTCTCTCTCTCTCTCTCTCTCTCTCTCTCTCTCTCTCTCTCTCTCTCTCTCTCTCTCTCTCTCTCTCTCTCTCTCTCTCTCTCTCTCTCTCTCTCTCTCTCTCTCTCTCTCTCTCTCTCTCTCTGTTTTCCCATTATTACCTCATTCACGCTCTCTGCATCATTTA
This sequence comes from Eriocheir sinensis, assembly GCF_024679095.1. NCBI lineage: Eukaryota > Metazoa > Arthropoda > Malacostraca > Decapoda > Varunidae > Eriocheir > Eriocheir sinensis. Next base: position 4,831,958 of record NC_066554.1, on the reverse strand, counting down.
TACAGCCTCTTTTCATCTCTCTTTCCTTTTCTCCTCTTTTCTTTTTTCTCTTATTCGTCTCTTGTTTTCCCTCATTTATTCTCTCTTCTCCTCCCTTCAAATCTTTTCTCCACTGATTTCCTTTCTCCTCTTTCCTCCTTTCTCCTCTTTCCTCCTTTCTCTTCTTCTTTCCTTTTTTCTTTCCTCCTTTCCCTCTCGTCCTCATTCTCCCTCAGCCTCTCGCCGCGGGTTGGTTCCTCGAGTCAAGCAACAACGATTTTTAACTGCATGAGATAACGCAAGTCATGAGGCTGGCTGGTTGGCTGCTCCTTCTGATGCTGGTGGTGATGGTGATGGTGGTGGTGATAGTGTGCTGGTGGTGATGGTAATGCGGATAGTGATGTTACTCCCATGTCTTTATCTCATGACCTACATTATTTTTTGTCTTCGTGCAGGATTCGTTGCCACAGAAAATATGTTAGTGAATGAAAAGTAAAGAGAAGCCGTGCGAGATGAGATTATATTAGTCTCAGTTTGCACAGGCAATGACTCCGCACTTGTTTTACGCCGCGACCTACATTTTATTTTACTCCATGCAGGCTACGTTGCGTCTGATGAGGAGAGCAAGTTAGTGAATAAGAAACAAAGAGAAGCTGAGCAAGACGAGATTCTGTTGGTGTTCGTGTGCACAGTCAATGAGTTCGCCCTTTGTTTGTTTGAGTGTAGGTAATGAATGGTCGGCTGAAAGGAGATGCCTGATACTTGATGAATCTCTTAATGTTGTCTTGGGTGATAACTTATGCCCCCGTTGCCAGTTTTGGATAATCTGTGTTTCAGTTTTGCTCTCTCCTCTCCCTATCTTATAATATTTTTGCATTATTTTTCCGAACTTTACTCCATCTCCTTCCTTTCTTCTTCCTTTACTGTTCTCTAGTTTACCATCTGTTATCAATTCTACGCATGACATGACCTGCCCAAGAATAGGAAATGGGCTCGGGCAGTTCATTTCATGCGTAAAACGGATAACAGATGGGCAACGAAATTAAGAGTGGCAAACCAGAAACTGTGAACGTCATGGTAACAGACGACCAGACGAAGAGATGAAATGAGAGCCTTCGAGGTGGCAGGGTTGGCTACGCGAACATCCGACAGAGAAGTGGAGAACATTGGAAGGAAAACTTTAGTCCTGCATTCGACCAATAATAGCAGGATATAATTTTCATTCATTTATTTTTCTTTGGTTTCTCTTTTTATATAGGCCAATGATTTTATGGGGCGGACCAGGCAGCAAATATTCAAGGATAGTGTAGAACGGATCATTACAGCAACTAAAATCGATATTAATGGTAAATTAATTAGGTGCTGTTTATAAATATGCTGTTAACTACATACCTGTATTGTTTAGAGTGAATTGATGAGGTACTGTTTGTATGTCTGCAGTTAATCATCATCATACCTGTACAGAGTCTGACTATTGTACTGCATATACGTAGACTCATTCTCCAGCAGCAGCAGAATATATATCAGTAACACATTTCAATATTTAGCATGTATACTCGTCCATAAAACGCTAATGATTATAATATACATAGGGCCGTGCTTATGGAAGTAAATATGTATGTATAATATTATTTTTGTTATGTCAAAAGCGACAAAGTTGACATCTCCGCCCAATTAGTTTCCGTCTATGATAAAACATGATGAAATATTGCAGCGATATAATAAAGGAGCATTGTTAGAGGCGGACACGGTTACTCATGTTTTATTCTCTTTTTCTTGTCTCTTTGATTCGCTAATAGGCCTGCAGTTCATTGCTAACACACCTTAGGAGATAAGTATGATAGGTACTGTGTGGATATGAATTATAAGTCCATTTATTAAAAGGACATGCTATAATTGTATAAAAATGTATATATTCTTCAGTAAGATAGCACCCCACTGATAAAATATGGAGACTGGGTTATATAGGTACACAAATATATATCTGTATTTATTTATTCTTTCTTTCGTCTGTGGCTTCGTGTTGTTGACAGCCCCGCCAGACGTCACGCCCATCGCCTGCAGGACTCCCCAGGGCGGCATTTGTCTCAGATCTTGCGTGGGGCGTCTTTCCCTCCCTCCCTCCCCGGGCGATGGGTACGTGTCTGGGCTAGCGGCGGGGCATTGTGTACGTTCCTTGTGCACTGTGTATGGCTGGGCGGCAGAGACGGAAGGATGGCGTGTTCCTGCTCCCGGCGGACTCTCTGTGATAGGGCTGTGGTGGACTGCGGAGAGGAAAGTGATGGCTGTGGGGGAGGAGAGGACTATGAGGAGCATTGGGTACGTGGCTGGACACAGTGGCGAAGGGATGGCATGTTTTTGGTGCGTACGAATTGGTGAATGACTTGTTACGATGATGAGGTGGACGAACGAATGAAATATTGTGATTTTGAAAGATGGAGTGTAGTGTTTACGGCACACTACACTCTGCACAAGGAATCTCGCTAACTGCCTTAGATTTATTTTTACAAGCGATAGTAACAGGAGCACGTAGCTTCCTATAAATTACCTCAGAACTGATTAGGACTCACCTTGATTATACTAGTTTTGTTGATCATATTACAGAAAGGATATATATTCTCTTGGGTCAGTAAAGAAAAGAACAGCCAAAAAGATCCAAATGCTTACAAACTTTTTTACAGCGAATAAAGGAGTTTAATTTTAATTATTTTAAAAATAGCGTAGACTGCAACGTGCATAATTGAGGCACTTTGAATGGTTTTAAGAGATTCAAGAAGGTGATTTATATAATGATGTTATGATTTTATGACAGTAGCAAATTGGACAACTTGGATTATTTCTGGTTCGGCAAGGAACTAGCTGAAAACTGATTCACGGTATTAGATGAATGGAGAAAATCAAGGTGAAATAAAGTTAAAGCAAATGCGATTGAAAATTTCCATTGAAGTTTAGATTATGGATGGGGAAAAAGTCGGTAAATAAACCGTTCTCAGATGCTACCGTGTGTAGGACGACTGGCCTCTTGTAAACCACTTTTGTATTTGTGTATTTTATCTGTAAAAAAAAAAAAGCCGTAAAATACAGCAATTAAAGGTGTGGTAAAGTGCTTTAATACTCCAACGAAAACTCAAAAAGTAAGGTATGTAGAAAGGTGTTATCATGCAGACACAGGCGACAGCGGCATCAGGAGAACGACACGTCATTCTAGTTGTGAGAGTGGCTGGAGTGTGCGGTGGGATGTGTGTGTAGGGATGGGGGAAGCAATGGTGTTTTAGGAAGAATGGAAATTAAACAAAAAAAAATGACTACGGGAAGGAAGGATGGAAAATTAATGGGAATCCAGGGACTGAGGGAGAAAGTAGGGAAGATTGATTAATTGAAAATACAAGAAGGGGGGGAGGGGTAAAATTGGCTGTTGTCTTTGCTGTTAACTTGAATTTCGTGTGTTTTGTGCGTGCGAAAAGATACGATTTTTACTGAGCACACACACACACACACACACACACACACACACACACACACACGTGCAGGCACATTGTCGGGGAAGATTGATTTCCTAATCAGGAAGTGTTGGCAGGAGCGGCAGAGTTATTATCCAATCCAAAAGCTTCGTTAATCTGCATAATTCTCTCCCCGGAATGACGAGGCCGCCGGGGAGGCTATAAGGAAAGTCGGCCGTGGCCTCGCACTGCATCGCGCCTTACTGCGACCAGAAGCATAACAGTAACGTACTGTGGTCAGTAGTGCTACTGCTGCAGCTGCTACTACTACTACTATTTCTACCACTGCTAAATATAATAATAATAATAATGATTATAATGATGATAATAATAATAATAATAATAATAATAATAATAATAATAATAATAATAATAATAATAATAATAATAATAATAATAACAATTATTAACAACAATTGCGAGAGTTGTAATAATAATAGTAATAATATTAATTGCGAAAAATTTTCCTTACCTTATTTATCTGCACGTTCAGCAAGATTTTGCCGTCTCTAGGAATATTTCCCATTTCTATATTTTTCCTTTGTGTTTGTGTGAGCGGAAACCAAACTCCCCCTTGACCCGCCTCCCTTCGCCTCCACTCCGGCGCAGGTTTAATGGTGATAATGCATGACTATTTTTTCATCAGTAATTGCCGGAGGTGCCGCCCGACACACGCCTCCCCCCAGCTGCTGCGCGTGTACAAATGTATAATGTTGTGACGCAGATGTGAGCCGAGTGAGTCAAGGCTGTCTGTTCCTCCCCCCCTTTCTCTCTCTCTCTCTCTCTCTCTCTCTCTCTCTCTCTCTCTCTCTCTCTCTCTCTCTCTCTCTCTCTCTCTCTCTCTCTCTCTCTCTCTCTCTCTCGAGCAATGATGACCAAAAATATCCCTTAATAACTCAGAACGCTGCGCAAATGGCTTGGCTTTTATTATTATTACTTTAGTCGATGAGAGGCTCTATTATCATTATTATTATTAGTAGTAGTAGCAGTAGTAGTAGTAGTAGGAGGAGGAGGAGGAGGAGGAGGAGGAGGAGGAGGAGGAGGAGAAAAAGGAAGAGGAGGATAGGGAGGAGGAGTATACTATTCTCCTTACTTCATCATCGCAGTACGTTTTTCTATTTTAGTTACCGTTATAGTTATTGATATTACTGTTGTTGTTACCGTCAAGTTATCCCCTTAATAGTCATCTCTCTGCGTCACTCCTCGGCGCGTCAGGCCACAGAAGACGCCGCGCCGATGCCGTCACAAAACTCTTACCTCGTTTACTATTATTGGTCGCTGCTCCTCCTTCACATGCGGCAAACTTCGCAGCGCGCTATAAATACAACAATGCCTTGGAGCTCGGAGGAATTTCTTATCTAAGTGTTTACGATACTTGGGAAAATACGTGGTCACTCCTCCCCCTAAGATCACCTTTGCCTTAGCGCGGATATTTGCACCTTTAGTAACTTTGTGAGGAAAACTTTTATACATTCTTGTTGGTTGGGGTGTCTATTTTTACTACCTTCGCTTTTTCCCTCAGCGAGATGCCAGCGTGTCAGGATCGAGCCGTGATGGTGCAGGAAAGACGATCCCCCTTAAGAGTCTGGCTTTTTTCTTGTCACCGGCTTTCTTTTCATAAGCTTTTGGAAACTTTGGGCGAGGGTAATTAACTGTGGCGGCTCACAGGGTTTATTTTGAGTAAGACGCGTATACTCTATTTATATCGGTACCAATCAGTAAGTTTGTTGTTATGTTTGCCGCAAATCCAAGCTATTTTCGAATGTGTAGGTCACTGTATTGCTCCACTGCCCCTCACCTTACAGCGTCAAGGCGTAAGAAAGTGTTTTGCCGCAACGCTGAGACTCTTATCAAAAGCAGCTTAGTTTGTTTCCTCGACAGCCACTCTAATTCCTTCCCATTGAAATACTAATGAAGACAAAATAAACTATATTGTCGGCAATTATAATATGCGGTGTTCTGCTTTTCGGTTCCTGCTTTGGGTATATAAAGTAAAAATCAGCTTGGTTCAAGTGCTAGGGCAGAGGCAGATAAGATCGACGTGTGCATGATGAATTAGTCAGTCAATCACTAGTGGCATAGGCACGGGAGCGTCTTGTCTTGCCCTTCCTACTACGCCGTCTCCATCCAGGCCACCTTACCATCCCTAATTACTCATGGCAGGATGTATCGTTTGCATTATTCACGAGTTTAGCGGGTACCCCTCATATTAGCAGCGTGCCACACACTCATATAGCCGTAAGTTGACCTTCACGGAGTATATTATATAGGTAATAGGCCTCGATTCAGTCTCACTGGGTAACCACCGTTTTAAGACATTTAGGTGTAGATGCAACACCCAAGACGAGCACCACTGCTCTAGCCGGACCAGTAGTATATGTACACTCCCCACCTACTGATCTTTCTGCGAGTCTCATTATATTTAACTTCAGCCTTTTGTGTTTATTCGATAAGCGAAGCAGTCGGTGATCTCCCGAGAGGCTCAGGATGTACCAAGCGTCCTCAAGCAGAACTCTCGGAAGGTTTGCTCCTGATCGAGTTGCACGAGCAAGCGACACTTTTGCACCGCCCCGGGCGCCCGCAAAACAAAATGAGGAACAAGGGGACACTCCCTCCTTCGGAATGCAGGCGTCCCGCAGGCTTTGCTGTACACCTGTCACTGGCGTCAGGCTCACCCAGTGCAAATGCATCAAGGGAGCCTGCAGGGTCAGGTCCCTCCAATATAACCGGGTCATGGGGAATATAAACTGGGCATGCGCCATCTAATAAAGAATATATGTTTGCAAAATTCTGTAAAAATAAATGAACAGTTAAATACACAATTCCATATATACGAAAATACCAGTAAACGAAATATACTTAAATATTGCCATGTATATATGTGTGTTCGCGTTGGCTGTAAAAGAAAAGGGGGATAGAGAACTTGCCACGAGTTACAAAGATGGTGAGCGTTGTGCGTTACTTTGGGAAGTTTCTTTGCAGTTAAAAATATGGTTCAGCCTTTTTTTTATATATGTAATAACAAAATTCATACGATATTAAACAAACAAGTGAACGGGTAGATAAGCATATTTCAGCTAACTGTAACATGTGTACGTAAACTAATAGAATATTCAGTAAACGAAATGCAAATACGTGCTTACGATTATGTGCAAAACGAGAACTCAGACATGATAAAACTGGGCCAGCTATTCATCATTAAAGTCGACTGGACACACACACACACACACACACACACACACACACACACACACACACACACACACACACACGAGTGCCATGTTTGCCTCGGGAAGAGAAAAGAAATTACAATCTCCCAACTTTGGATGATCATTTATAAACTTTGTCCCATATTATACGGACAAACTTAATGTAGCCGGAATGAAACGGCCGCGTGTAATTTGCCTCGACTTTTCCAGCGAGTTAGGAAGTTAGAGGAGTTTTCGGCGCTTGACTCTTCCGTGTAACGATACCCTAAAGACACATCGAGTTATATTGAGTTAACAAGTAAATGAGTGTTTATCTCGGTGCGCGCGTGTGTGTATGAGTGTGTGTGTGTGTGTGTGTGTGTGTGTGTGTGTGTGTGTGTTGGAGTGGTCCTTTGTCTCGTGCCTTGAATGAATCATGAATTAGTCCGAAGTAAAATGTGAAGCGGGGAGGAAATTGCCTTCTCTCGATGACTTGGCTTGGTTAAAATTTATTCAGCTTGTCATGAAATATTAGGTGACGAGTATCCACCTTACCTTACACGTGCTTTCCTCATACCTGATTAGAAGCTACAGGTGTCATATTCTTCGGGTAAGCGACTTCATAGGTTACAAAAAGAAAAAAAGAAAAAAATATGGCTGTGAATCGGAACTTATTGTATCTCCATTGTTGATTTTAGGGATAACACAAGATTTATGTTTGGTTTGATTCTGCTACTATATTAATGTATCATCATTCTTTCTCTCTACCTGCTATCTCTCTATTTATCTATGTATCTATCACTGACACACACACACACACACACACACACACACACACACACACACACACACACAGACAGGCAGGGGTCTCCATCGTCAGCACGTCGTCTCCCCGCACGCCGACGATCCGCTGATTGATTTAATGAGTGGCAAGTCTGTCGTGATTGGTCGCCCCGTTACGATGACTAATTAATTAACCGCCCTGCGATGACGGCCAAAGTAATGACGTTATCAGGTTTATGATGATTTTTAGACACTGGAAGAGAGAGAGAGAGAGAGAGAGAAGGGGGGAGGGAGGGCAGAGACAGATGTAGACAAAGATAACGAAAGAAACAGTTATTCAATATTTATGCTGCTAAAAAGGGAACGAAAGAGGAAATAGAGGAAGAAAAATTGAGTGGGAAAAAAATTATAGGACAGAAGGAAACGAAAGAAGAGAGAGAGAGAGAGAGAGAGAGAGAGACTGACACATAGACAAGCAGAGACAGATTGAGAAAGATAATGAAAGAAAGACAGACGGGCGGACAGATATATATGGTGCGGGAGAAGGCAAGGAAAGATGAATCGGAAGAAGAAAAATCGAGACTTAAAAAAAAAGAGACACAGGACAGAAGAAAACGGAATTGCAGAGGCGACACGGAAGTCTTCAAGGTGAGATGAATAAAAAATGGGAAAACGCAGAGAGAGGAGAAGAGAATTTTTGCAGCATCCATCTTGGCCTCCATTATGAATGCATCTCCCCTTGACAAGAACTCCTCTTCATACTCGTCTCCACCAAGATGCAAACAAACAGCGGTCATACGTCTTCCCTCGCTGGTCCCAGAGAAACCTCGCTTGCGTTTCCATTTAGCCCGGAAGCCTTGACTAATGGCGGCCGATGGAAACTTCTGCTCGTGTCCCGCAGCTCTATTTTGTCAGACACAGGCCCTTCCCGGTCACCAGCCGCGCCGAGGACAAAAGCAACACACCGAAACTGGCCGTTCCTTGCCCCAAAGCAGCCCACAACCGGCTCACAACAACTCAACGTACAGTTTAGTCAGACATAGACCATTTTCGATTACTACCCCCGCTGAGGACAAAAGCAACAATATCAGACTGTCCGGTCCTTACCCAAAACCGTTGAACCCCCCGCCCCCCCTCCCATCACAATTCAGTACACAGTATTCTTAGATAGCCTTTACCCGGTCACCAGCTATACCGAGGACAAAAGCAACAACATCAGACTGGCCGCTCCTTGCCCAAAACAACCCATAACCGGCCCACAACAACTCAATGCACAGTTTTGTTAGACATAGGCCATTTCGTGTTACAAAAGCAACACAAACCAGACTGTCCAACCCTTGCCTCAAAACACCCAAAGACTAGTCCATAACAACTCAATGCACGATATTTTTAGACTAAGGCCATTTCGTACTTCTAGAGAGGCCAGCCCTCGCCCCAAACAACTCAGATGCAGCCGACTGTAACTCAATTCGCATTTTTCTCAGATAAAAGCCATTTCTTGTTACTAGCCAAGCTCAAGACAAAACTACCTTCACTGACCGACCCTCTGACTCAAATCAAGGAAATTAGCGCAACAATCAGCTCTTTGTACTCAACCCCAATGTTTTCACCCTTTTCATCCTTCATTATCTCGTTTTCCTAGTTGCTCCTGGATTATCGTACTGCACTTGAAATAGTTTGGCAAAATCCAGTAAGGCACAGCGTATTTGTACCTGCTTTACATTATTTTTATCTCCCAAATAATAGAAATGCACGTGAAGTGATTTAAGTAAAGAATTCACTCAGAAAACTTTAACCTAAGAAGAGCAGATGGTATTAATTCAGCGATTCAAATTATGCACTCCGTCGACTTCTTTTACGCCCTCTCCTCCCCTCCCTTCTCCCTTCCCGTCCCGCCGTCTCCACGCTCCATCTCCAACGCTTCTCCTCCTCCCTCCCCTTCCCCTCCCCCTGCGCAGTCCCTTCCCCTCCCATCCGCCTCCCCAAGAATGAAATGTTTTGCCCAAGTATTTTAAGCAAAGTGGCGGCCATGATAAGCCCCAAAGTTAAGATTAATTAAGTCTGCAACTCGGCCCGGCAGCCAGACATTCCGCGGCGCGTGTTGGGAGGCTGCGTATGCATTGTTCCCCGACACACACACACACACACACAGACACACTAAGGCTTTTAACTAATGGCTCTATCACTTCATCACACCGCCTTCTGCTTCAGTCTCTTATTCTTCTTTTCATATATTTAGCCACACGGAGCTTGACCTTCACAAACACTAGTCTTTCCTTACTGAATCTCTTGTATCGTCTATTGTTTCCTCTTTATAAATGTACTTTGTTGACTTTATAGTTATCGTTTGTGTTTTTTCTTTATCTTTTATGTCTGTTCGTTCTCTATCATCTTTGTTTCTTCATATTTTGTTTTCTGTAACTGTTCCATATTTTTTTTTCTTAATATCATAATCACGTGGCATTTTCTTTTCTTATTAGATTTTTGTTGAGAATTTGAGATTTATTTTTTTTTATTCTTTTTTCGCATGATTTTTTTCCTTCGTAAATTTTAGAGGCAGTGATATTTCCCCTCGCCGCCAGAACATTTTTTTCTATTCCTTCGCACGCAGCAAATTTATCTCGTCATCCATGTGTGCTCGTGACGTTCATTATTTACTCATTTAATATCCATAACTTCCCCTCTACTGTTCATTCCCGCTCCTTGTCTCGACTTTTATTTCCCCTTCACCCAAACCATATTTTTCCCTCATATTTTTCCCCCTCGTTCTTTTATCCCCAGCACCAGCAAGCTTCCTTCCTTCCTTCCTTCCTCTCCCTCGCTGCGTAATAATAAGACCTCGGTTCCTTGCCCTATCCCTCCATTGTTTCCATTCCGGCCCTCGCTCTCCTTCATTTCCCTCCCTTTTTCCATATATTTCCCTACCTCATCTCTGCCTCAACCATAGCCACCACCAACCAGGCTCCGTTCATTCATTTGCTCTCCTACCCCTCACCACCACTACCAGCCTCACCACCACCACCACCACCATCACCTCTTTACCTGCCATCGTCACCTGTACATAAACCCCCCGTGATTTGTAATTAATTGGAGCACTGGAACACAGACCTAATTGTATAACCTCTCTCTCTCTCTCTCTCTCTCTCTCTCTCTCTCTCTCTCTCTCTCTCTCTCTCTCTCTCTCTCTCTCTCTCTCTTTCTCTCCTGTTTACCTGATTAAAACAAAACGCCACCTGCCACGAATTTGAGCGTAATGAGGCCTTTGCATAATTTTGGGGAGGAAATTAAATTACCTGTTCCAATGCCGACGAGTTTGGCGGATAAAAAAATGCGGAATGTTCCTTTTCTGTCGGTTAGTTACGGCCGAGTATGCAAATGAGCCCCTAATTAAGAGAAAGGGGAACTGATTCTTTTTTAGAGCAGTCCGGCGCCCTTGGGTTTTCCGTTCCGAAGTCTGCCACCGCCGCCGCCCCGTCCGTCTTTCTCTTCGTCGAGGCACGCACATACAGGTCGGATGGACACACACACACACACACACACCAGGAGATGGATGGGTTCGGCCTCAGATTGTCTCCGGCTTCGCTGTTCCGAGTGCGTTGTGCTTAATTTATGGTTCCTCGCGGCGGCGGCGAAAAACCGTTCACTGCTGCATAATCTCTCCTCAGCCTCACTCACCACCCCTGACCCACCGAACCCCTGCACTCTCCTCCCCTCACCACCCTTACTACGACCATCGCCATCACCCTCGTCCCTACCACTACCACCATCCCACCACTATCAGCTCCACCAACACAGCAAGACGCCTGGAAAGTGAAAGACCGGCATTGCTCCCACTTCCCGACTTATTGGCTATCTAGTGGCACGTGTAGAGTCCAAATGAAAGGCTTGTGAGTTTCCGTTCAGCAATTCATGGCAAGAGCATCAACCTCATTTGCCTTCTTGTTTGTGTTGCCAATAAATTCATAGCTATTGCCTCTACACTCTCTGCCTCCTCATCGTCAAAGCACTTTAACAGAATTCCACTGATTGACTTATTTTTCCTATCGTGATATTTTATTATCTTCAAATTAACTGTTCCCATCACACATCTCTCGCCTCTTTGAAAGCTGCCACTGCACCGTTTCATGCCTGACTTAATGAACGAGATCCTCAGTCGTTTCAGGAGGAATTTAGAGATGTGAATAACCGAAATGATCCTGCTGGTGCTATCGAAGAGTCCATTCAATGAGACATTCCCGACATCGTCTTATTTCATGACTAGTTCTTTGACATCTCTTCACATTTTGTTAGTTATTTTTTTTTCGTCATAGGCTTTGTTGATCGTTCTTTAGCATATCTGATCAGTGTTATCTTTGCAAATTTCTAGAAACGAATGGGTGACAAGTGTACGCGCAGTCCACTCATGAACATATTTCCTTTTGTGTTCTATTTTTTATTCATTCGTGTGTACATTAAAGTGAAAATATTGTCCATTATCATACCCATACACACTGACTACTCTACTGTTATTTTATCTTTTTCTTTAATGTCTTTGCAAACACTAAGGTGCAAATATTTGTCTTCATCATCATCTGCAAGCACAATGAATGCCAACCTTGACAACAAAATGAGAGTGGATGGCTGACTCATCACCAGGACGGCCGGTGATCGGTAGGTCATTAAACTAAACGCGGCACTGACTGGGAGAAAGAAGCGCTGATTGGCTGCCTCATGTTGGGGGCGAGAAGGACTGTTGTTGCCCGGCTCGTCACCCCGACCCTGCCTCTGGACGCACTAGCTGAATGTGTCTACGATTACCTGTAAAGTTGAAGGGAATATGCAGTAGCCTAACTTATGGAATCGACGGTAATCTTTAGTCACAAGATTTCTATTTAAATTTCAGATGAGTTTTTGTCAGGCGATGAACTGCTTCGAATGATTGTTTAGAATGATTATTGGATGATTAGTTTTCTTTTCTGTTGGATAGTTAGCTGACTGACGGATTGACCGGCTTGTTGATTGTATAGCTGCTTGAAGAGTTTTGACGATTAACTGATTGGTTGTCTAATTTAATGACTTGTTTAGTGATGTGCTTGTTGAATATTTTGCTAGCTATATAGTTTACGGAACTCGGAGTGTAGGTAGTTAGCTGCATGGCTGTATGGCTGATTGCCTGGTTGGGCAGTTCGTCATTTGGATGGGTATCTGACTTACTGCGTTAGTAGTTAAACGGTGGGATTGTTGAATGGTTGGCGTTCGATTTAACTACTTGGCCAATTCGGGAGGGGGGTTAGCTATTTCGTTAGTCGACTGACTGATTGGCTGAGCTTGCATGCTGACTATTTTAGGCGATGGCTTGGTGGCTGGCCGACTGGCAAAGGCGGTGGCTGGGTGACTGGCTGATTGGCTGGGTTGGTGGCAGGGTGGCTGGATTACTTGGGTGGTGACTGGATGACTGACTGACTGAGGTGTTGGCTGGGTGACTGGCTGACTGGCTGGGTTGGTGGCTGGGTGGGTGGATGACTAGGGTGGTGACTGAATGACTGACTGACTGAGGTGGTGGCTGGGTGACTGGCTGAATGGCTGGGACTCTCGCTGGCGGACTGATCCGTAGACTCATTTACTAATTGAAATCACTGCGGAATGCCATCGTAAGACTGCAAGTTGATTCCGGATAACAAAGACAAATCCTGGAGAACCGGAACCCTATTCTCCGGGCTCGATACCCTCGTTACGTGGCGCCGTCTCAGTGTTGCTTCGATTTGCAAGACTACTCCGCCTCTTCCATGCCTAATTTTTCCTTTGTCTCTTGCCCATCCTTTCTCAATCCCGTCCTTTTCTCTTAATCTCTTATTCTTACCCTTCGATCCAGTCACCATTCTGCCCCACTCGTCCTCTTCTTCCTCCTTCTCCTCCTATATTCCTCTTCCTATCTCCCTTTTCTCCCCATTGTCTCTTACCCATTATCTCCCACTCCCGTCCTTTTCTGTTAATGTCTTAGCTTTACCCCTGTTCCATTCATCCTTCTTCCCCACTCGTTCTCCTCTTCCTCCTTCTCCTCCTATCCTCGTTTTTCTGCCACTCCACGTTTTCCATCTCCATTTTCTCCCCCTTGTCGCTTACCCATTCTCTCCGACTCCCGTCCTTTTCTCTTAATCCCTTAGTTTTACCCTTCGTTCCATTCATCCGTCAGCCCCATTCGTCCTCCTCCTTCTCTTCCAACCCTTCCCTCTCATAATTATTTCCTCCTTCATCATGTCCCTTACCCCTCCTCTCCCATTCCCGTTCTTTAATTCCTCAGTCTTGCTTCCCATTCCATTCATCATCCTGTCCCGTGCGCTCTCCTCCTCCTCCTCCTCCTCCTCTTACCTCCTCTACTTCCTCTCATTCCCGTCACTCCTTCCCTTCGTCCCCTGCACCGTCGACATTCACTCCCACACTCGTAACTTACCTCCACGCTTTCACAATTTTATTAGTAGGGCGGGGACGGGGAGGAGGAGGGAGAGAGGGGCGAGCCGGAACATTACTTAGGGCTACAGTTGGAAATATACGAGCCATTGATTCACGGGGAAGGTAAGCTTGTGTATTGTTTGGCCGGTAAGTAATGAGAGGAAAAAGGAAAAGTGCGCGGTGATGTCTGTCTCTTTTATTCGTTTTTTTTTCCCTTTTCCCTCCGGCTTCGGCAATTTATTTCCGGAAGGTGTTGAAATGCGAGGCTGGATTTTATTGGGAAGACGAATGGCCTGCTGGGGAAGGAGAGACTCGTCGTTTTCAGCTTCCAAAACAGAGAGAGAGAGAGAGAAACACATGATTTCATTTCATTTGCGAGGATTTTTCTAGTAACGTGTTGGCCAGTTTGTACGCACCGACCCAATTCGTACGGAATCTAGAAAACTACTTGTACGGTACCGAAAATTGGAGTTGTAATATAGAAATGAATATTGATCAGCACATTTTATTTTGACGCACCATCAGTGTTATGTACAGTATTTCTTTTCGGCTGATATGAGTGAAAAATTTGAAGGGATCGATTTTATTCTTACCTCCTTCAGAAGCACAAACGAAAGAAGTAATGGATCAACTAATAAAAACTCAAACCAAGTGCCAAATTTCTCTTCATGTGACATTTACATACATTCCCAAGCAGCTGTACTTTTAAGGGAGATGAAGTGATACAGATGGAGGGCAGAAAAAAAGGAGGGATGAGGCTGAGGAAGGTTAAGGGTTATTCTCCGCAAGTTCATTTTCTGTTGCTGACCTCCCATCCACGCGTGAATACCTCGAAACAAGAGAAAACCCACGAGAGGCCGAGTTAGTTATCCCAACCTACGCCACTCCCAGAGAGAGAGAGAGTTTGCGAGAGCGAGAGCGAGAGCGAGCAGAGTTCCACGAAGGGTGAGCGAAACGGGCGCCCTCGGGACCTCCGTTGAATGAGTGACCTTGAAGCGGGAAATGAATCCCCACGCGCCCTGCTGCATCCATTTCTCTTGTGCCTTTGTCTTCCCTGATGCCTAGAGAGAGAGAGAGAGAGAGAGAGAGAGAGAGAGAGAGAGAGAGAGAGTTATTAACCCCTAAAGGTCGGCAGGTTTGAGCTTGTACAAGTTCCCCCCCCAGCCGCCCGCTACGTTGTAATACGGCTGTGTGAGTGGATATCTGCCGATTTTCACTCATCTTCCCACCGCGCTCATTCTTAACCTATATACTTTACTTGCTTAAAAATACTTCATTACTTTCTTTCAAGTCTTTCTCTTTCGAATGAGACCATCCAGAAGTCTCTGCGCTGCGTGTGTGCTGAAATATGACGAGTACAAGTGGAGTAACTTTCCGTGCTGGCGTGGCTAGTGGCTATATATGGTATTGGCACCCACAACATTACTGCCAAGCCTGTTCCATTCGTCCACCACTCTATTGGTGAACCAAATTATTCTTGCCTATGCCTTTGCTAAAACTGAATTTGTCGAACTTAAGGGGGAAAGTCATTTTTACGGTCGTGTTCGGACATTTTGATCTCCTGCGGGCGTAATTTTTCGTCTAGACTAATGATTTTTTTTATAGTTTAAGCACTAGACTGTGAGGTATTCCTGATATAATTTTCATAAAAATTGATGGATTTTTTTTTTAGTTTTACATATGTTCAAAAAATTCTTATTCACGGAAAACTATTCAAAGTAAAGGAATATCCTTTATATGAGATTTAAAAGACACCTAACGGAACGGTACTGCATATTATCATTTGTATATCGCAAATAATAAGTGCACAAAACAAAATCAATTCAAGCGGTAATTTTTTTCTGTAAAAACTACCGAAAAAAAAATCACAGATCCTACAAACTTCGACATTAACGAATCTCAATATGCAGTTTTGTAGATCATTCTTTTCTGAGTATTATGCTGCAAAAAAAAAAAAATTGTCCTAATACAAGTCGAGATATATAATTCTTTACATTAAAATTTTCATTTTGAGAAAAACGCACTTTTATGTTTAGGTGACAATGTACGGTACAGAGATGTTTTCTAGCACAACACAACTATGTCTCGTTCCTTATCTAACTCTTCTGATAATGTTCAAGAGGTCAGATTTCCAAGGAAGCTCTTTCAGGTCATCTCAGGTCACTGCTACGGGGAAGGTGTGCTCACAATTGATTTTCCCCGAAGTAGATTTAGGCACCTGGTCCCCTTTTGTCTCTTATAATACATGCAGGAATGCACAATGTATTCTAAAAGACAAAATATTACTCCCTCAGAGGGTCAGAGAGTCTGTGCCTGCTCACCACTTACTTAACACGTCTTTCCACTGATAAGTTCTTTCAGTCTCCCAATGGAAATAAGCACAAGGGCATTATCATCACTTATATCTCCCCCATCACTTAGTTTTCCTGCTAAAAGTTTATCTCTGTATGCTGCAGCGGTCAGCTGTTCCTTCTCCGCGTCACCCATACTAGGCTGTGGTGTTGCCGCATCCTCACTTTTTCCCTCTTTCACTTTCTCCCAGTACACCTTCATACGTTTCGTTGCAGCCTCACTCCATTTCACTGCCTTCGATTTCCCTTTCCCCATAGTGTCTGAAAATCCACTGGAAGACGGTATAAGCAGGCCAAAAAGAAACGCACGTGTGAGTGCAGAGCACGTGTACCCTCCCGCTCCACAAAATCAATACTGCCTCCCCGCTACACACTCAACTCACTCTCTTCCCGCGAGGGAGAGGAGTTTGGAAGGAGAGGAAAAGGAGAGAGAGAGATAATGAAATATGGTAAAACGTTTTCCAAGACTTTTACAGCTTCCAATAGACTTTAACATAAGAACATAAGAACGTAAGGAGTCTGCAAGAGGCCAGTTGGCCTATAGAAGGCAGCTCCTGTAATTCTAACCCCACCTTACCTCACTATCCATGAATTTGTCCAACCTCTTCTTGAATGTATCTATTAGTAGAGGACCATCCCTTTGACCCCGTGACTGTTGTTCCTGAGCAATGTTTGAAGGTGTTTTTTAGATGATTGGGAAATACTAGAGAAAATAAGCCCCAATGGACCTCCCAAAAGTGTGGGCTAACTTCACCAGAGGGTGAAATCCAAGATGGCTGCCGTGAAAGATATGTTTTGCGTTGTTCCTGCTACATAATAGGTATTAGTGCCACATAGGCGTCTAAATGTAGGTATTTTGGCTCAAGGAATTTATTTAAGACAGCAAATTATAGAATTAACCAATAGTTTTGATGATATATAGATTTTTTGTGGAAAATATTATCAAAAAGTAAGTTGGCGACCACGGAAATAATGGCTTGTCATATCTTCGATTACACAGTAGCTTTTAATGTGATCTTGGTATCAAAATGTATGTTTTGGAGGTCAAGGAATCCATTTATAATGGCGGATTAATGATTTAACAACAAATCTTCATGTCGGGAGACTATTGTAAAAATAAATATATTTACAAGTATATGTAAACATGTAATATTTTAAGTTACATGTTCGGATTCTGATCTTATGTACATCAAATATCTAACTTTATACCAAACAGAATTTAAATAATTCATACTATTATGTCAATATTTGTTCCAGTGTTAATTTCACTTATCTTTTACATGTCATCCTCTATACCATTGTCTTCATCATCTGTGTCGCTGCACTCTGAATCAGAATCTCCTGAAGTTGAGTTTTGATTTTGCATGGCATCTGTGAGTCTTTTTGGTAGGGCTGACTTGGTGGTGCTCACTGATTCTAGGAATGTTAACTCTGTCAACCTAGTCAGATCATCTCTTCACACCATGGCGCAGTGTAATTCATCTGAACAGCAACACAGTGAGAACACCAAAACGCGTCTGAAGTTGGATGAGCAGTTTGGGTGTGATCCATTCGACCCAGAGAATCCTAATCTTCGAACGTTACAATCTGAAGATTTCGCCCTCTGGTGGAGTTAGCCCACACTTTTGGGAGGTGCATGGGGGCTTATTTTCTTTAGTACTCCCCAATCATCTAAAAAAACACCTTCAAACATTGCTCAGGAAACAATGGTCACGGGGTCAATGGGATGGTTCTCTACTATATGGCGACGGGCTGCTGCAGGGTGAGCTGCTAACACCACCCGCCACACCAAGGTCTCTCAGGGTCTTCTCACTCCGCCCCAAACCATGACGTTTCGTGGTGAGAGAGAAAGAGAGAGAGAGAAGAGAAAAAGAGAGAGCATTATATTCGTCGGGCTGAGGTGAGCGCAGCGATCCGACCGCGCGAGAACTCGAAAAATCGCGTTAACTCATTATCACAATCAGGCAGAAACTGGCTACCGAGCGGGGTGAGAACCTATTCGTACGCACTAAACATCAGTGTAGCCAGTCCAGCGAAAAGCTGCTCGATTGGGCTACAAATATATATTGAAGGTATACCACGTCAGTCGACCTTCTAGCCCAGACGGTATACCACGTCAGTCGACCTTTAGGGGTTAAAGCCCCTCTCCATGTTTGTTCGTCCATGTTCCGCTTCTTCAGTTTCCTAAAGCATTCTGTTCCTCTCTTCCTCCGTCCCGTTAACTCATTGCCTCCTTACCGCTTGCTTCGTTATTTCCTTTCTTATGCAAGCTGGTGGTGGGCGGCGAGAGATTTTCATAGATTTACACAGATTTACACAGAAAATCAGACCACACATACCCCATGGTCCAGACTAGGTGGTCTATCCGTAAATTTAAGTGATTCTACATTAATCAGATGGCTCCAAAACGTTGCATTTCAGCTCTAGTTAATATTAAGTTCAAGGAAATGACGGTCGAGCTTGTTTCTAAAGGAGTCAATCGTGTTACACTGGACCACTGAAGGTGGGAGCTTATTCCATTCTCGCACTACAACGTTGGTGAAGAAAAACTTGGTGCAGTCTGAATTTACTTGTCTACATTTGAGTTTTATGCCATTGTTTCTCGTTCGCAGAGAGAGAGAGAGAGAGAGAGAGAGAGAGAGAGAGAGAGAGAGAGAGAGAGAGAGAGAGAGAGAGAGAGAGAGAGAGAGAAGGGGTGAGGGGACTAGCACATGGAGTGAGGAATCTTCGCCTTTTCATGGAAGTTTGCATATGGCGAATGATATTTCTTTTGGAAGTTAAAATTGAAGGCAGCAGATTGGAATAATACAGGGAAAGGTTATATTGGCTGTTTCTTTTTGCAGGCGTTTCAGCTTATAAAGTCAGTATTTTCTCTGTTTCTGATTCTCTCTCTCTCTCTCTCTCTCTCTCTCTCTCTCTCTCTCTCTCTCTCTCTCTCTCTCTCTCTCTCTCTCTCTCTCTCTCTCTCTCTCTCTCTCTCTCTCTCTCTCTCTCAATTAAATTTTAGATTTTATTTTTATTTCGCCGCTAACGTTTTTTTTTTTTCTCACGGTTTTTTTTTCTAAGTAAAAGTAAATTAATCTTCGCGGCAGTTTTCATTTTTTTTTTTTTATCATCAGTTCTTTGTCATTTTATTGGTAGTTTTGTTGATGTCATTTTTATCATTGTTGTTGTTGTTGTTGTTGTTTTTGCTTGGATTTCTTGGGCTTGTTACTCTTGCTCTACGTCTTTTTTTATATTTTTCATTGCTTTTAAATTTCTTTATTTCCATCCTCTTTTCCCTTCTTTTTTTCTTTCTAGTGTTGACATTAATTTCTCGTTGTTATTTTTGTTTGTGTTGTTCCTTTTTCTTTCATTCCTTTTAACTTCCTTTATTTCCATGTTTTAATTTTTCTTACATTTTTTTTTTCCGTTCTGGTGTCGACATTAATTTCCAGTGGTTGTTTGTCCTTCTTCGTGTTGTTCCTCTCCACTCCTCCTTTGTTGCTGGTGCGGCCGATATATTTGCTTTAACTAATTCACTTTCATTTCGTTTGATTTTTAGGCCTAGTTTTTTTCTCGTTTATATATTGTTTCTCTTTCTGCTGTCGACGTTTATATTTAAGTTTTTATTTTCCTCCTTCAACACCGCAAAGAAGACTCGAAAAAAGGCTCTTACTTCCATTAGCTTTGCCTTTTTATATATTTTTTTATTTCGTTCTTCCACTCACCTCGTTTTTTTCCCATTTAAAGTTTGATTAATTTTTCGTTTCAATTTTTCTCGTGTTTTTTCTCCATTTTCTTGCTTCTGTGTTTTCGGTAACCATGCCAATGATTCTCCTTTGTTCCTCTTAGTTCTTTTCTCCTCCCCTATATCTTTTGCATCCGTTTACCTTCCTTTCTTTCACTCGCCTCACTTTTTCGCATTAAAGTTAGTTGCATTTTTCTTGATAATTTTTCGTTTTTCCACCCCCCTTGTCTTTCTTCTGTGTTTCCGTGGTTCTTCTTCTTCTTCCTTTTCTATCAATTCCCTTTACCTTCCTTTCCTCCTTCAACTTCTAACTCCTTCGTTTTACCTTATACTCAGCCTCCTCCGGGTTCTTCCTCCTCCCTCTCCGCGCCCCTCCACTACACCCCTTTCGTTTCCTCTTCCCTTTGCTCATTACTTTACCTTCCTTTATTTATTTATCTTTAAACTCCATTCCCTTTGCCTATTGCTCAGCTTTCTCTATGCATCCCTTCCCCCTTTCCCGCGCCCCTCCTTTACACCCCCTTCGTTTCCTCTTCCCTTTACTTATAACTCTACCTTCCTTTATTTCTTTATCTTCAAACTCCATTCCCTTTACCTATTGCTGAGCTTTTTCTGTGTTTCCCTTCCCCTTTCCAGCGCTCCTCTATTACACCCACATCGCTGTTTTTCTTCTTCTCTTTACTTATTACATCCCTTTAATTTCTTTACTCTCTAAATTATTTCCTTCACCTATTGCTCAGCTTCCTCTATGCTCCCCTCCCCCTCCCCACCGCTATCCTCCATTACACCCCTTGCGCCATTTCTCTCCCATTGTGTGTTTTATGTGTTTCCGTAACCATCACACCAGTTCTCTTCAGTCCACCCTCTTTCACTTCCTTCCTCCACCCATTACTCACTCTTCCTCTTCCTCCTCACGTCCCCCCCCTACCTGCCTCCATTATACGCACCCCCTCTTAGAGCCATTTAGCGTCCCTTCAAGGTAATTACAGCTCCCCGTGCAGCCAATTAACGGTAGTTCGAACGTACAGGGACTCTTTGGTAATTATGTAACGTTACCAAATTAGCGTCGAATTGCCGGCCGCTGGGTAAGATTTTGCAGATTGGCTTTAAAGTGTTTCAGTCTGGATGCTGGTTTTGTGTGTGGCTGTAGTAATAGTAGTAGTAGTAGTAGTAGTAGTAGTAGTAGTAGTAATAGTAGTAGCAGTAAAAAACGTGTAAACATGTAAAGGCAGGCAGCTCATTAAGAGGCTGCCTGCTCTAGTGATTCTGCCTGACGGTCATTTCAGTGCCTGTAGAACAGATCAAAGCACCTCGGATTGTACGCATCACTTTTCTCCTGTCGCAACTATGTAACAGGTGGTTCGGTAATTTAAAGATGATGGCTTTCGCAGTTACTAATTCTGCAGGAAGATTGTTATACTTGCGAATGTCTTGTTTAGAAGAAGAAAAAAAAACAGCCAATTCCTTTACTACATCGCCTTGCTTGAATCTGTAAAGTTATTTCTGGTTCCGTTTAAAAGAAGGTTCGGTGTTAAGTTCATCAGCTCTGAGTCTTCATGGGTTTTGTTCAGTTAAGAGGAGGAGGAATGGGAGGACGAGGAGGACCGGAACAGATAATTTGGAAAAGAAAATGCAAATGAGGAGAGAGAGAATATTAAAACATAAAGAATAAGGTGTAAAAGAACAGGAAGGAGAAGAAGTAAAGAAGAAGAGGAAGAAAAAAATGAGGAGAAATAAGAAGAAAATTTAGGAGGAGGAGGAGGAGGAGAAAGGGAGGAAAAGAAAGAAAGAGGAGGAGGAGGAGGCGAAGAATGTTGCAAGGTGGAGTCAAAGAGAGGAGGAAGAAGAGCAAACAATCCAGAATGAAGAAGAAAGAGAACAGAAGAGGGGAGCAAAGGAGGAAGGAAGGAGGGAGGGAAGGAAACTGATACACAAAGGGAAGAAGAGAGAGAGTGAGGAAAAAGGAAGGAAGACGAAGAGGAGAGAAATACAATAGAAAAGACAAGAAAAAGAGGAAGAGGAAGAGAGAAAGGAAGAATCTCCGGCACAAGAGACTTTTTGAGAAGAGGAAGTGAAGAAAAAGAAGAAGGCAAATAAAGATGAAGAAAGAATACGAAACACGGAAAAGACCAAAAAGATGAGGATAAAAGAATGAAGTAAAAGGAAGAAAGGAAGATAACGGGGGTAGAGAAAAGAGGGGGAAGGGGGGAGCAAAATTGAAGGGCATTAAAAAGGAGAGAAGAGAAATGAGGGACGATAAATAAACAGATGAAGGAATACTGAAGGAAGGATAAAGGTAAAAAATGAGAAGAAAATGTGGGACGAAAGAAGAGGAAGGAAAAGTATATTGAAGAAAGAGTTAAGAAGGAAGGAAAATTATATAAGCAAGTGGAAGATATTGAAAGGAAAAATAAGAAGGAATAAAGGAAGGTGAGGTAGTAAAGAGGGAAAGAAGAACGGATGTTGGAGAAATGGGGGAGGAGGAAGGTCATATATAGCGTAAGGAGGAGGAGGAGGAGGAGGAGGAGAAAGAGGAGAAAGGAGACGGCCCATCAAAAGACTTCATCAGATCAGAGTTCTATCCTTCCCTCCTCCTCCTCTTCCTTCTATTGCGAAATTTGCTCCCCGGTGGTATAGCAGTCCGGGTCATCTGCCATATATGGATCACCCGGGGACGTTACTTCTATTAGGTATTGACTTGTGACATGACCCAGACTCGCCCTGATTCCCGGGATATCACGTGAGATGTATTGGCGAAAATAAAATGGCTGCATTGTTTTAAGAGCTTGTAAAAACTGTCGACTTTCCTTCTCCCTGCCCCCTAACACAATTTTAGACTTTCAAATTCGATGAGTAAGGTAAAGTTTGGGCATTCGTCATAGCTGAGAGTGACCCCGCTGGTAATCTCCATCTCGTTGGGCTCTGAGTCTGTGTTGTGTTGGAACCTATTACCCACGACATCAAAACAATGTTTGATACACCCTTTTAATATTAACGGTGCTGTTACAATCCCTTAAGTTGCGTTATGCAGTATTAGTTTGTTAACTTTTAATGCAGATATATTTTCTAATAGTGATCTTCAAACTGTTTTCTTAATGTATCATCCACTCTGTGTGATACCGAAAAAGCTGTCCACCGAAGATGGTTTTCAGTCATTTTTCACTAATATCTACTCTTGAACATATCCAACATGATTTTTATTCTTCACACTTCACTATTAATATCCACATTAATACCCACATATCCACTAGAATAATGCTGACTTCACATAGATTACAGCTTCTTAGACAAATGAATTTCCTCTCAAGTGTCATAATCCATTTATCCAATATCGTCCACCAGTCCCTCCAGCCTCGAACAGCCGCCAGCCACTAACACACTTTCTCCCCCAAGCTGCACCGTCCACCCGGGTTTAAGTGAACGGCACTGCTCTTGACTTAACGTGGGTACAACAGCCTCACAACGAGAAGCAAATCCCCGTCAGGTGTGTCCGGCAGCATCCCTCGCGCCCCGCCATCACTCCCTGGTCCGGCCCTCCATCTCCCCGCCGCCCGCCGTCCCGTCACCGCCGTCGCCCATAACAACACTGGGACTTGCAAACGACGCCATCACGGGTCACTAGCGGGTCGTAACCACCTTGTTAACTCCCTCGGGATGGCTCCGGGAGATGGCTGTGGCGGCGCGGGGTCGTGGCGTACCCGCTGACACTCGACACTTTTTGGCTGGGTGAGCCGTTCGTCCCCGGCGTGTGTCTCAGCCCCGCCGCGTCCTGGCGTGACGAGATTGTCCGCCCTTGGTATGGTACTGTGGGCCGGAATTGAGAGTATTGTCAGCATCTCTCTCTCTCTCTCTCTCTCTCTCTCTCTCTCTCTCTCTCTCTCTCTCTCTCTCTCTTCCATTCCGTCGTGTTTGTACATCCTCCAGGCGGGCGTGGGGCGACACAGCTCATGAGGCGCGGGGGGCCATTACCATGCAGACAACACATGACAACAATGCAGAATTAGTGCGCAATTATGTTTTTTGTATACTCTGGTTAGGTAAGAAAAATTATGATAAGCAGCATGACTTTCAAGTGGATAACCGTCTGTGTTTGCAGTATGTGTGTGTGTTTGGAATATGTTTAGGACTGCCTGTCTAGTGGAAGAACCCCGTCGTCCTAAAACGTGATAAATAAGTGAGAGACGTACGCCAGGCACCAAGGAGACTATAATCACATAGTTTCATTGCCAGACACACACACAGTCTGGTAGTTGTGGCGGCGGTGACGAGTGGGGGGGAGGAGGCGGGGTGTTGAAGGTGGCAAGTGGAGAGCATGACACACTTGATTACGTCATAAGATCAGTAAACAGGCGCAGTGCTCTACCCTCGTCCTTTAATTACTATACAAGACATCACATGTACCTCGAAACACTCTTCTATCTGTCTCACACGCAGACGAGAGAATTTTCAGTGCCCAATGTTTAAATTTGAAGCACATTTTCCTCGGCTGAACATTTTATTGTCCTCTCGTCCTTCTGCTTTAATTTCCTTACATAAGTATATGCATCTGTACATCTGTCCTTCTATCTATATCCTTGTTAGCAGAACATTAAGCTTTATTTTCGGGTTAAAAGACGACGCCACGAACAAGGCAGGTTTAACACATGATCCGAATGTTCGAACTCTCGCACGAACATTTTACAGAGTCCACAGCAGCTACTCACTAGCCGGCTGCCTTCCGCTCCTCACCTTCCCGCGCCGGCTCTTCATTTTGTCCCTCTTCGTCATCCTTTTCCTCCAGTAGCGGACACAGAAGAAAAATCTGGGCGAGTGCAAACAGGATAAGAAAACAGCCAGTGACTGAGGACGTTGATGAGGAGAGGAAAGCCGTGAGGTGTGGCGGCGGGGGAGGCAGGCGGCGTCAGTACTTGAAAGGGCGAAGTTGTTTTACCCTGAATGCTTTAAAAACACCGTGACCCCAACCAGGCCAGCAGCATTTCAGACCTGACGGGGAAGTGCTCCATAAGTTTCTGTAAGGTATGTAAAGCCAGTTATTAATTTATTGAATGCTGTTTTGTTTCCCAATTCCAAAAGTTATGAAGGCGGCAAATCTGGCATCCGTACCTCCTCGGAAACTGCGTCAGTGCCATAACTCCGCTAACTCTATTCCACTGCAGGGAGGCTTGGGAGTCAGCATCACATTCATCATCTCTTTTTGTGCCAGTATAAGGAGAGCGGTCGTGCAATAGGCCCTGTGTTGCTGTCACTTGATCGAGGTACAGGGGAACGAGTCACAACAAGGTAAAGATCAATGTGTAGTTTCGTTGTTAGCCTCTTGGCCCGCTACTGACACGCGATGCCTAGTTTCAGAATACCACTAATGTCAGCATAAGAGGAGCGGTCGTTCAATAGGACCTGTATACCCGTCACTTGAGCGGGTAAAAGGGGGCCGGGACACGAGGTAAAGAGAATTGAAGTCCATTATACAGCTCTGAGACCGTACTCATGATGCTTATCTATCTGCAGAGAGACCACTAGTGTCGTGCTTCATAAAGTAATATTGATGCTCAAGTTGAATGTTGTGCTTGCGTTATATTTGGACGAAGGGAAGCTGACAAAGAAAAAACCTACGGAAAGGAGAGGGAGGAGGAAGGAAGGGACGGAAGGGGAGGAGATAAGGTTAAATGTGTAGTGTTTCAAGCCCCAGAAAAGTTCACTAAAGGTTCCTGAGCGGCCCCTCTTCACGTTAACTCGGTCCAAACAGCGTAAGTCAAGTATTATTTTCTATCAGTATTCCTTATCTTCGCTTTGCTCCCCTTGTCTCTCTTCACTTCCGTTTATTTGAGTTTCCGCCCCGTGTCCTCCCTCCGCATCCCTTCACCTCCCTTATTTAAATTTGCCTGCTATCACAACCCTTCACGTACCTTCGTCCTCCTCCCTCATTATTTTCCCTACTCGCTTTCCCTTCGTCTTCCAATACTTCCTTTTTCCTCCCTTTCCTTCCTGTATCGTCATTTTGCTTCCCTTCTCTACCCCTTTCCCTTCGTTTCCTTCCCTTTCTTCCTCCCTTGCTTACTATTAACTTTTCCTATAAGTGTTCCCTTCGTCTCCCAATGCTTCCTCTTCCTCCCTTTGCATCCTGTATCGTCATTGTCCTTGCCTTTCTTTTCTTCCCCATTTCCTTTCTTTGCTTCCCTTCCTTTGTCTCTTCCTTTCCCCTCATCCTCCAGTGTTTCCTCTCACCTCCTTTGTTTCCTTCTCGGTCTTCTTCCTCCCTTCCTATAGTATTGTTTCCCTTCCTTCTCTGCCTCTCTTCCTTCGTTTGCCTCACCATCGCTTACCTCTTCCGTCCCTTCATCCTCCTATATTTCCCCCCGCCATCCTTGTTATCGTTTTCTTCTTTTTCCTTCTCTGTCCCTTCCTCGTCCTCCCCTTACTTTCTATATCGTCATTTTCCCTTCATTCTCTACCCCTTTCCCCTAGTTTGCTTTCCTTCCCTTCGTCCTGCAATATTTCCTCTCGCCCTCCTTGTTTTCGTAATTTTCTTTCCCTTCCTCCCTTGTCCCTTCCCCTTCGTTTGCTTCCCATCATCATGTTCCTTCGCTCCTCTTCCCCGTCCTGCGCCTCACGTCCTCCCTTCCTGCCTCACAAGCCAACACAACTCTAATTAATGTTCTCGGGAAGCGCGGAGCAATTCAGTGACGAAACTAATCTTTGCCGGTGATTATGTTCTGTGGATGCTTACTTATTTATCCCCAGACTCATTGCAGTTTTGATAGCGTTCTTAGTGTGTGTGTGTGTGTGTGTGTGTGTGTGTGTGTGTGTGTTTACATACCTTTAAGTGCTGGTATTTGCAGTGATAACGACACTCCCAACCTTGTTTGCTGCGGGGAACATATTATTACTTTTATATTCAAACGAAAGCGTGCAGTGTAGCGAGTGGCCAGGCAGCCTTTGTAACTGTAATGCTCCTAGGTGCTTATTTCTTCCTCGCAAAGCAGCTCATGATGGTGATGCTACATGTTCTTGTGCTTAAAGTTTGAGCTACGCGTAATTTATATATTTTAGAAAGACTATAAACGAAAGCAATAGAAAAAGTGCAGTTCTGTACTCCTCGTACTTTGTGTGCGAAGACGTATCCGCTTTAAAAGGTCCCCTGGTGTAATGGATTCACAGGCCACTTTCATTTATTCGTGAAAAATGTCTATACCTCTTGCAGTCTCATTAGAATTTCTGAATAAATAAAACTCCGCTTAAATGTTAATGCCCGCAGCACATAGGTCCAAAATGAAGTGTTAGTGCTCGCTGCTTTTACAATGATGGAGCAGTTTGTTTTTACCTTGAAATTGCAAAGCGAAAAGAGCAGAGCGTGTAAATGTTTCAGTCTTGCTTTCTTTGATATATATATATATATATATATATATATATATAGAGAGAGAGAGAGAGAGAGAGAGAATGTTAAAATAGCATAACCTACTTCATTGTCTTCACCGTTAGAGGCACCGTCATTGTTAACATCATCATTAGGGCCGTCATTGCATATTGCTGCAGAATATCGTCCATTATAAAGAAAACTTACTCATTGCAACACTGTATTTAAGAATTCCATTAATTCATTATCATGGTCATCATCGTCGTTAGGGCCCCTGTCACGTATTTTAATGCAATAAACTTAATTCAACTAAATAGGCTCATTGAAACTACCATATACACTTCATCCTTTTCCTCCCTCGACGCGTCGGAGGGAATTAACCGTTTCATAGCTTCTTAATTAAAACTGTTCATTGTTCCGTATGTAGCCCTAAAACGGATTTGTATGATTCACCCGTCGCGTCGCTGGGAGAGGAGAGGCTCGCGCTCGAAGGATCACTCCCGTTTTAAGTATATTCTATTCTGCTTAACGCTCCTCGCAAATTGTTCCTGCGCTGGACACGGCAAAGCAATTTAATCAACCTTGGCGGAGCGTCGCAGCAAAACGAATATACTGTTTGGTCGCGGGTCTCGAGTTTTCTTCCTTCATGGACCAGAGGGTTCATTTTGGGGAAGACTAAGCCTCCTAAACAAAAGGGTCATGGAAAGGTGCGAGCCAAGTATAGATTTAATTTACTGAAAGCGATATACTACACACAGGTCGGGTTTCTTACACGCTACCGACACTCACAATAATTACTTCTAAATGCTGAAAAAGACGTAAAATGCGTTCTCATGATGTTTTTAGAGTTCGTGGTACAGAAGCCTTATCAAACGCCCACCAGAGTCAAGAAAATAACCCTGGAAAGGACCCCAACTCCTACGAAAGCCCTGTCAAATGCATGTGCTTGACTGACGAAATGTTTAATAATATGGCCCATAGCCCCGCTTCATCCGGCAAGTCTCCTCTCCTGCCAAACCAGTTCATCCTCGAGTCTCCCTTCTCCCCTCCTCACTCTCCTAGCTCGTGTATCTTGCCTCGCTGAAAGGGGACGTAAGAACATTGAGTCGCCTTTCTTCCTAACCACCTCTGTGCCTCGCTTCTCCTAACGCCTCAAACGCAACGAGTCCAAAGGAAAGGAGGCAAATGCTTTAGTCTGCAACTATGCATGAATGGTTTTATTTTACACGTGCAAGTAAACGTATCTTTTCCACCAGTAATTAGTTGGAAAACGGTAGGAACATTGCATGAAGCTCCGGAATCACAACTCACCTTCGTACTGTTAATATTTTTTTTTTTTTATGTTCGTGTCTTTGGTAATGACTGGCTATCTTTTCTTGATATTGCAGTGCGTTGGTGGTCGGAGGGAGCCTGTGAGTGGCGCAGGTGGATTTTTATAGTGACGTTGGAGTAGTTTTATTAATCTATTATTATTATTATTATTATTGGCCTATGCTGAGAGACAGAGATAAACAGAGACGGATGGGGAGGCGGTGGCTGAGTGGTTAGCGTACGGAACCCTCATTCACCGCGTTTTGGACGACGCGGGTTCGAATGAGTTGAGTTTATTCTCTCTATGGACTGCGGAAATTAATGATGAGGTGCATGTGTTGTGCCTTGTGTCTCCTCCCTGTTAGTGTTGGAAGCGGCATGCACGATAAGATGCTTGAGTATTTCCAGGAAGGTGTTAGTGAATATACCGGGGTGACAGGAGGCAATACACACACACACACACACACACACACACACACACACACACACACACACACACACACGCACACACGAGCTCCAAGCACACACGTAAGTAATATTTTATGGTTATTCAACCTTTCGAGTGCCACGCAATTTTCTTTAAAATATTCACTTGTTCTAATAGTCTTTCGTTTGTAGCCTTGTTGTATATATTCTACACAATTTTATTTCACACAACTTAAAAGAGCAGTCGGGAATTTCAGTTTATTTATATTTACCACATCCAAACTTTTATTCCGTCAACTATTTTTTTGGTCTCCTTTGTCGTACACATGTGGACACCAAATAATATACGTAATGTTTAATAATATCAACGCAATTCTCCTGTTAGTACTTACATTATGAAAACGTCTCTGAAAAATTGGGCAGAATAAGAATATAAAGATCAGTAACCATTCACCTCTACAATTGTTAGCATCTCAGCCTTAGCTCGATTTTACATTATTATTATTTTTCGGACATAAGGATTAATTTGAAGGATGCATTGGAACTGGCAAACAATTTAAATACGAAAGGACTCGATTCGATTATACGTGGTACCCTTTTTGTTACTTCTTTTTCGATACTTTTACGAAGGAAAATATTTACTACGAACGTGTCGAGTGCAAGGGAAAAAAGGAATGAATGAAAGAATGATGGATGGATGGACGGAAGAAAAGAAGGAAAGAAATGAAGAAAGGAAGGAAGAGAGAAAAAGAGGAAGGAAGAAAGGAGGGATGGAGGAAAAGAAGGAAGCATTGCAAGAAGGAATGAAAGAAAAAAGGAAAGAGGTTGGGGTGTGAGGTGTTGAGACGCGGGAAAGGGTCGTGCAGGGAGGGATGAAGGCGAGCGATTCAATGCTCTTAAGTCTCCTTTACACTCCCTTAGAGGCCTGGAATCACCTCGCCGCACCTGAAAATGTTTCCTAATCCGTGAAAAGATGCTGCAAACGCGTGATTCTCTCAATGGGAAATGTGTTGCTTCGGGGTAATGGAACAAAAAACTCACCTTCGCACTGTTAATATTATTTTTTCTTTATGTTCGTGTCTATGGTAATGACTAGCTATCTTTTCTTGATATTGCAGTGCGTTGGTGGTCGGAGGGAGCCTGTGAGTGGCGCAGGTGGATTTTTATAGTGACGTTGGAGTAGTTTTATTAATCTAGTTCTGCTTGGCCTATGCTGAGAGAGAGAGGGATAGACAGAGACGGATGGGGTGGCGGTGGCTGAGTGGTTAGCGTACGGAACCCTCATTCACCGCGTTCTTGACGACGCGGGTTCGAATCCGCCGCTACCACCTGGGATTTTTCAGTCACCGCCGAGTGGATCTAAGACTACCCACATGTCCTGAAGACCACCTGTCAACCCGGACTCTTGAAGAACCGTCCAAGTGAATCAAGAATGAGCTCCGGGCAGGATGAGCCAAGAATACTTAGCGCCACTATAAACACTCGCCTGGGCTTGGGCTGACCACCAGGCTCCTAAAGAAAGCCTACTGGCGCTACAGGCTAGCATATAAAAAAAAAGTCAGGGAGACAAAGACAGGCTATTTAACTTCTCATTCCTATCTGTCAGACTACAAAGGTTTATGGCGGAAAGGAGGGAAAACAAACCTGATCCAAAGGGGAAGAGAAAAAAGAAGTTAAAGTTAGCAAAGTGATAATTCAACCGAGTACAAAAGAGTCGGGGAACCTGAATAGTTGCATCAGCCCGACCAGACTCACGCTCGGCTGGAACATGCAAGGCCCAGGAATAAGTACTTGTGGCTTCCTTGCTGATCTGAAACTTGGGTTGGGAAACTGCAGGTTAGATAGGATAGGAGGTTAGGGATGTTTGAGGGGAAGCTATTGGTCAGGGATCTTAGTGTGATGACCTCAGAGCAGCGAAGGTTCCTCCTGTTCCAGTAATGATGTGGAAAGTAGCCAGTTTATTGTCATGTGATCATCTACTTATTTCTTAGGTCATAGATTCAAAAGATTGTTTGCAGAGAATTTTAATATTTTAGCAGGGAATGAGAATGATAATTTGGCACATTTCACGCTAATTGCTTTTACTTTCATTGACAGTTTACATTATTGTCCAAATTGGCATATGAGAGATGAAAGTCGAATTACCTTTTTCATCTATTTTATTCACCTAATCACGTTAACAATGATAACTCGCTGAGGACCTTTCTCGGAATCAACCCAAATAAAAAGTGTTATTCATACCAAACAGCAATCGTTTCTCTAAATTGATAAATAGAGAATTTATTGTATTCAGTAGCTTTAGTGGTGTATGAAATTCGATGCTTGCAGATTGTTAAGAGTTACTCTCGAGAGGCAAAACCACTGGCGTGGGTTATGGTACATTGTGTTCGTGTTCTGTTACCTGCAAAACACAACTGCCCTTGCACTGATATCGTTCTTGTAGCCGGCAGCTGTAATTTAATCGTTCCGGTAAAGGAGACAGACCAATGGATGAGTGAAAAATCCCACCGGTAAATATTCCCTCCTCCTACCTCTTTATCAATGCTATGTTATCGTTACCACCATCAACCACCACCACCACCTCCGAGTATTCAAAATTCATAAAGACGTCAGAAACAGAAGCAAAGTATGTCTCCCTGAGCGCCGATATATTTAATGTTTTTAACTTGTCGATGCTTTCAAATTAGCAGCGCGTCAAGGCCACACGCTGCTGCTGATGACCCGGTAATTGGCTGCATGTGTAACTGATCGGTATTGTTGATGCGTCGCCATTGTCATCAACACCATCATCATCGTCGTCATTACCTGCATCAGCGTGACGTGCGGGAAAACATTGCACGCCTCTTCTTTTGTGTGTTTGTTAGGTATTTATGTATGTATGTGTGTGTGCTTGGAATGGGGGGGAGGGGGAATAAGTGTGTTTTGGGGTGCGGGAAAGGTGCGAGACCGGGAAAGGTATGTCTGTTTGGAAGGGGGGAGGACTGTGACTGTGTGTGTGACTGTTTGTGTTTGGGGGGAGGGAAAAAGTGTGTGAGTGAGGTACTGAATGGTATGTGTGTTTGTGAAGGACCGGGGGTGGGGGTGGGGGGGGTGCGGGGACGGATCTTTTCTGGGTCTGTCTGTGTTCGTTAAGCTGATACCTACCATTAATTTTTTCCTTGTGGCCGCACGCTCAGCCAGAGGAGCATCACCGAGTATTGTGCTGAGGCCTTTCTCTACCGCCAGGCCCCGTGCTGCGTGCCTTCCTGACGGTGCTGGTGGTGGTGGTGGTTACGTGATGTCTGTGTGTGCTTTGTGGCGGCGAGTTGCAAGTTATGGTACGGCTGCTTCTCTTCGTATCGGCATAATTTTTTTTATTTTTTTATTTTACAACAAAGGAGACAGCTCAAGGGCACGAAGAAAGGAAACAATAATAAAAAAAGCCCGCTACTCTCTGCTCCTAAAAAAGAAGAATCAAAAGAGGTGGCCGAAAGAGAGGTCAATTTGCGGTACGTGTTTTGTATGGTGCGTTGTGGTGACCTTTATTCTATGTGCAGTATCATATCGTCGGTTTTGGTTGTTACCTTGAAGTGTGCTGGTGGTGGTTGGCTCAAGCTCGATACTGGCGCTGGCTGATTTTTTTTTATAGTGATGCCATACTTCAGTTTCGTACGTGATGTGTATTATGTATTGTTAGCACATGGTTTAGGTTTTGTTTCAGCATATTGCAATAAAAGTTGAAGTGGTTTGGTGTCATGGTACCTCATCATGTCGGTTTCGCTCTTTTATTTCGTGAAAATTTTGTATTGTTGAGAAATGAGTTGCTTCCTCAATTGTCTTCTTCATTCCTTGTCTTCTCCTTCCTTGCATATATTCTTCCCTATGTTCACAATTCTTTTATTTTCCCTTTCTTTTCTTCCTTTCAATTCATTCAATTCTATTTCCTTCTATCCCTGCTTGATTGCTTTCCTTACCTTGATTTCCTTCCTTGGTTCCTTCCTTCCTACCTTATCCCTCCTTCCTCCCTTATTTCCTTCCTTCATTCTGTGCCTCCTTACTTCCTTGTCTGCCTTCCTTCATTTCGTGCCTCCTTCCTTCCTTGTCTGCCTGCTTGCTTGCTTCCTACCTCCTCTAACAGCCAATAACAAGCGGCGTCCTATTCAGCAACGCCGGAGGGGCCGAGCAAGCAGTGTTTAGCCATGCAAATACCCAGTCCCCATTCTCGATTATTAGACTATCTAGCAACCCCTTCAGATAACCTGTCTGGCGGCTCGTGTGTGTGTGTGTGTGTGTGTGTGTGTGTGTGTGTGTGTGTGTGTGTGTGTGTGTGTTATAATTTTGTTTTCTTTTCATTATGTTCCTCACAGTCTCCTCTCTCTTCTCCTTTCCTCTTTCTTTTTTTCCTACTTGCAGTTTCATATATTCTCACTCATCCATCTCTCTCCATCATGCCTCCTTTTTTGCTCTTTCTCACACCCCGTTTTCTTTTATCATCACCTCCCTTCACCTCTTTTCTCCTCTTTCCTCCTTTCCTATCCACTCCTCCATATTTATTTTTCTTTCTCTCTCCTCGCCTCGCCTCGCCTATCCTTTCCTTTCCTTTTTTTTCTGGTCATCTCCTATCTCCTCTACTCTAATCTACTCTCCTGTCCTCTCTTATCTTCCTCTCCTCTACCTCTCCTCTTCCTCTCCTCTACCTCTCCTCTTCCTCTCCTCTTCTCCTTCTCTCCTCTCCTCTTCTCCTTCTCTCCTCTCCTCTGTTTCCCTTTCTTTTCCAATCATCTATTTCCTCTCCTTTGCTCTCCTCCTGCTCTTCCTCTTCTTCCTCTTCCTCCTCCTCGGTTCTATTAGCATCGAGACAAAGGGTATCCGGGTCTTCTATAGAGTTAGAGAAGGTTTGGGGGGATTGGTCAGGCGTCTCAGGTAAGGTAACCGTGATTAGGAAAGGTAAGGTGGCCAGGTAAGGGAGCCGTGATTAGGCCAGGTAGGGTCGAGAGGCGGCCGTCCAGGTATTTGTCTTGTTAGTGTCCGGTGTGACCCTACCTTAGTGTGTGTGTGTGTGTGTGTGTGTGTGTGTGTGTGTGTGTGTGTTGGGTGTTGGGTGGTGGTTGTGATGGTGGTGGTTTGTGAATTATTTTCCGTATCCTCCTCGTAAGTAATAGTAAAAATAATGGAAATCTAATAATAATCTAATCTAGTTAATGTTTTCGGCTAGTGGTGATTGTGGTGTGTGTGTGTCTGTGTAAGTGTGTGTGTGTGTGTGTGTGTGTGTGTGTGTGTGTGTGTGTGTGTGTGTGTGTGTGTGTGTGTGTGTGTGTGTGTGTGTGTGTCCTTTCGAATATCTCTCCTTTCCTTATCGTCCTTTTTTTTTTATCTCCAAGTTCATAATAAAAGTCATAAAAATAAAAATATCAATGCTCCTTCATCTGAACATCCAACTCTTTTTTTTTTATATCATGTTATTTTCACTCACCTTTCTCTTAGTTCCTTATCTTCCTTTGTTTAACGTCTCAAATTATGTAATACTAGTAATAAGAATTAAGAATAAGAAGAAAAGTAATGCTCCTACTCTCCACAATCCAATTCTTTTCCATACTCCAATTATTCTCACTCACCTTTCCTTTCTAACATTTCTCACGGACTAACAAACTCAACATCAAATAGTAATGATACAGTAATAATAGTAACGACATTGCTCTTACATTCCCCATCATCCAATTCATTTTCCTATTTCTTTATTTTCACTCCTTTTTATTTCTACCATTTCTCACAAAGTCAAACTCAGCATCAAAGTTCTCGTCCTACGCGGCTCTAAATAAAGACAGGTGAGCACAGGTGGGAGACGCTTGCTGCTGCAGGTGACGGCTTCCCGGGAGACTCATATCCGTTGCTTTGAGTGCCAGAAGGAAGGAAGATTTTAAGCTGCAAGACTCGGGCGGCGTCACGCGTCGGTTCACTCGCCCTCCCTGCCTTCCTTCCTCTCGGCACTGCACGGCTGGCTGGCGCTGGCTGGCTGGCTGGCTGGCTGGCTGCTTGTACGCTCCTCCCGAGATGCTAAAACTGCGAGGCGTAGAGGCAGATTTTTCTTTTGCATTTCGCGACACTCGTTTGAAGAGAGGATTGGGTGCGAGGTATTCCTCATCACCATCAACGTCTTCCTCCTCTTCCTCGTTGTCCTTGTCTGCGTCTTCTTCCTCCTCCTCTTTCTTTTCTTTTGCTTTCTTCTCCTCCTCCGCCATCACCTCCTCTTTTCTTCTTCTGATATATCATCCACCTCCTCTTTCTTCTTGTTCTCCACCTACCTCCTTTTCCTCCTTTTCATTTTCATTTTTCGCTGTCTTCTCCTCCTCCCACCTCCTCATTTCTTCCTCCTGTATCTCCTCCCCCTCCTCGTCCTCCTCCTCTTCCTCCTCCTCCTTCCCCTCATTATTATCATTATACTTCTCATCCTTTTTGCCTGAGCCTAGTCAACGCCTTTTGCCTCCCACGCACTATCCTCTTATTCCTCTTCCTCCTCTTCCTCCTCCTCCATTCTCCGGTCTTCCTCTTTCCCCTTCATCTTTTCTTGCATCTTCATCCGTATTATTCTTTTCTACACACACACACACACACACACGCACACGCACACGCACATATACACATACCTCATTCCTTTCGATATAATAATGTCTTGAACCGGATTAGGAATAGGCCTTTCGTTCTTATTTTCCTTACTTACGTTTCTACGCCTATTTCTGTCCTCTTCATCTGGTCGGCGCAAAGGTATTGACAGAATATCACATCCGGATGAAACCTGAGGAGCATCTCGCAGTTTAATCTAGTCACATGGAAGGGAGAACGTGACTTGTGTTGATATATATAAAACACATCTATGACATCTTCTCTCGCCAGGACAAGTCTTTTTACGGGCACGATTATTTTATTTTTATTGTATTTCCGTTATGATCTTGGTCCGCGGTCTTCCTCCTTTACCGTGAACAAGATAAATTTACTTACTATATTGCTTCCTATTTTTTTCCTCCATCCTTACAACTTTTCTTCCCTGCCTCGTTTCATTTTCCTTGTATTTTCGGTTCCTCGTATGCGAAATATACTACACTTGAGATAACTTAATTTTCACTACATTAAAGAGTTACTAAGTTTTTTTATTACATCCCGTAAGGTACAGTTTTTTTTCCATTTTTTTCCCTCTCCTCGCTCCCATGTCTCCCCATTCTCTCTCTCTCTCTCTCTCTCTCTCTCTCTCTCTCTCTCTCTCTCTCTCTCTCTCTCTCTCTCTCTCTCTCTCTCTCTCTCTCTCTCTCTCTCTCTCTCTCTCTCTCTCTCTCTCTCTCTCTCTCTCTCTCTCTCTCTCTCTCTCTCTCTCTCTCTCTCTCTCTCTCTCTCTCTCTCTCTCTCTCTCTCTCTCTCTCTCTCTCTCTCATAACTTTTTCCATCCAGTTCCTTTTCTTTTCAGCTAACTTTACTTCTATGATATTAGTCTCGTCCTGACCACCACTCTAGCTTTTTCCTTCTCGTCTATCACATTTCTACATTCTATTCATCGGTCTTTCCATCACTTTTCTTTCGCTATTATTCATTGTCATTCTATTTTATATTCTAACTTTCTTTTCTATTCAGCTCCTCTTCCCTCTTCCTTGTCATTCCCTCCTACATATGCTCCTCTCTTCCTCATGTTTTTGTACCTCCATCGCCCTCCCCCATTCCATTTCCAATCATGCTGCGGTTCTTTCCACTCGCATTGCCTCGTCCACTCCCACCTCTACTCCTGTCCCCTCTTCACCCCTCCACTCCTCTTTATCCACCAGCGTGCCGTATTTTTTAAGCCTCTGGGGGGTGATGTGGAATAGGTGACCAGTGCTGCGGTTAATCTGTTTCTACTTTTGTCTTTTACCGTCATCCCAGGTGCCTGCCAGTTAGCTGTTATCCAGGTGAAGAGAAGAGAATGACAGGTGTGGCTCAGGTGTGCATCATGTTAGGAGAGGGTGTGTGTTATGATGTGGTATGATACGGGAGGTGGGATGACAAAGGAGGATGAAGGGGTGACGGAGGGGCAAGACCAGGTATAGTGTTATTTGTATTATTCAGGTAACCGAGTCAACTCTTTCAGCAGGAGAGTATCGGGACACCTCTCCTCCCGAAACTGACCTCCTGTTTGGCTACACTTTTGAACTCTTTCTTATAGGGGCAGTGATTAGCATGCTATTTTTCCATTAGTTCTTTTTTTCGCCTTTGAGCTGCTTCCTTTACCGAGAAAAAAAGGTGATATGGTAGTGCTGGGGATCGCGAGGGTTGTTGTTTAGGAAGTAGTTGCTGTTTGTTTTGGTGGCTTTCTCAAATCATGGTTCCTTTAAGTGTTGTGAAGTAGGATGTCTAATGTATGGTGTTTGTGTGATGTTTGTTATTTGAAAGTCGTGGATGTTCGCAGAGCTGCAGGTTGACTCAGCTCCCAGCATCCCTCTTGGCTTTACCCAGATGTATATATTTTCGAGTGTGTAGCAATGCGTAAACCTTGTTAAGCATCAAACGTGCCAAAACTTTAAAAAATTGATGACTGAATGAACACAAGAGGGAATCTAAATGCTTTATTTAAATTGTGCACGACAGGGCATTGAATACTGGATTTTATCTTCCGTTTTATTAGATATCGTTCGCGCTCTCACACACACACACACACACACACACACACACACACACACACACACACACACACACACACACACACACACACACACACACACACACACACACACACACACACACACACACACACAGAATATTGAAAGTTTACATTTATTATTTGGAAAACAAAAAAAAGGTTCGTTTATCTATTTTAGTCCCTCACCAGTTCATTGGTCAAAAAGGGAGACAATATTCATAAATACTGGTGAGATATTTCGATTTCCTTGCCATTTAAAATTTCCTCGTTCAGTATTTTTTTTAACTGTGTGTGTGTGTGTGTGTGTGTGTGTGTGTGTGTGTGTGTGTGTTGAAACGAGTATATATAAATCCAGCCACACACTGGGGCAATTATAAGTGTTGGCCCAATGGCTGTAATTTCACAGTCCCTAAACCTTGTAATAAAAGTTTTAAATCAGAAATTCAAATCGGAGTCGTAATGGCCCAGACAACGGCAATAATGTTGTATTAGTTTTGATAATAATAAAAATAATTGTAGCAGTGGCAGCAGCAATAATAATAATAATAATAATAATAATAATAATAACAAGTCGAGAACAATTATAATTAGTATTGTTATTACTGTCATTATTTTGTTTATTATTACCAAGATTCTCATGTCATCATTATCGTCATCATCTTCATCACTATTATGACCCACATCACACCACCACCACCACCACCACATCCCCCCTTCACCCCCTACCCCATCACCAGCTCCCCCCACCACCCCTACCACCCCGCTCATCACCCTTCCCCCGCCATAATCACAGCCATCACGCCCGTTAACCGGTCGTTCCCCCCCTCGGCCACACACACAAAAGAAAGGAAAACATAATTATATTTTTTCTCCTCCCCTTGTCAACACGAGCAGACCCCCGCCATTAATACTTCCCTTTGAGGCCGATTTTAGTTTCATTAACTTTTCTCACAAATTTTACAACAACAATCCTTTGAGGCGCCCGACAACCTTCTTTCCTCCTCCTCCTCCTCCTCCTCCTCCTCATTTTTCTCGTAATCATTCCACTCTCGAAAAGGTTGAAGGGGAAGGAATGGATTGTGTTTTCCATTGTTTTTTTAGCCTCCACACTTCGCATTCGCTATCATTTTTGTTTTGTGGTCATACTTCTTTATATTGTTTTCTTTCTGTTCGTGTTCCTATCGTTGTATTTACTATTGTTTACATTTTATTCTTCTTTATCTTTCGTCTTTTTCCTCCTCCTGCTTTTCCTCTCCTCTCCTCTCCTTTACCTTGCTGTACCTTTTGTTGTTGCCATCCTATCTGCACAGTTCTTTGTCGTTTGTCGAAGTAGCCCAAACAGCGCACTCCTCACCTTACTCCCTATTCACTTTTAACCGCAGTCCAGCATTCCTTATCTAACCATCTAAGCATCTAGCCAACCGCAACATTATTCTCTAGTAACCAATAGGAGTGCGCAGAGGGGGGGATGAACGCGCAGCAAAACAATAGATGGAAGACCGCTGGCATAGAAGAACTTGTAAGACCACGAACACCTGGGAAAAAAAGGTTGGTAGCACGTGAGCTGTAAAGGGACAGGTGCTCGCGAGGGAACCGACGACTACCGAGAGAATGAGAGGGAAAAAAGTTGAGCATATGAGCTTCAGGGAGTCTGGGGTTTGAAAAGAGACATGAGGCGGAAAAAAATGCGGTAAGTGAAAGAGAATCGTACGTGAGCAGGTATTCAATAGGCTCTCTGGAAAGTGAAATATGGAAGGGAGGAAAAAAAAAGATATATAGTAGTACAGTTTGGGAGGATGAAAAGAAAGTCCTTGACCTCTTAGCATCGAAGTGAGTTAGTGGGCAAGAGATGCAAGAGTCTAAGCTAAACTAGATATGATATTTCCTTAGTTACGTACAGTAGTAGAGAAAGTGTGCTTGTATATCGAAACCAGACATTTGCCTTTATTATTTATTTCCCATGAAGATATAAAGAGTGAAAGCAACTGCATGGGGTATAACATGTACGACATTAATTTGCTTCTAAAATAAAAGGAATAAAAGGAAATAGATAAAAAAATACTTTGCTTTCCTCTCCTCGATCCCTCCTCCTCCTCCTCCTCCTCCTCCTGTTGCAGTGGCGTGAGGGGCGAGGAGCAGGAAGTGAAGAGCGGCGTCTTTGGAGGAGCAAATGGCGGGCCGTTTGTAAGGCTTTCACGGGGGATTGAGATCGTCAGCGGCAGTTTTATTCCTCGTCGACGTCCTTGCCAGTAATCCCTGTCGTCCTTGCTAGGTGGCGACGACTTGCTGATGGGGGGAGGAGTAAGGGCGGTGTTGGAAGGGTGGCTGGCTGGGTGGGTGTTAGGGATGCTTGGGAAAGGGGATAAATGATGGCGAGGAGAGTACGTGTAAAGAACGTGTGTTGTTGCTTGAGGGTAAATGTTGCAAGGGTGTATCTTGGGAATGGCTGTGTGCAAGTGTAGGTATTAGGGTGTTGGGATACTTGGGAAAGGGGATAGGTGATGAGAAGGAGAGTAAGTGTAAAAGTGTGACTATGTGGTGTTCTGTTGTGTCAGGGTAAGTGTTCATTCCGTTGTAGAGAAGGATAGAGGTAAAAAATGAAAAGGAATGTATAGTGGTGGAGTGGTTGGAGTGGGAATAGGTGCGTAGAAGGGAGTGTTTAGTGCGAGTGGATGTTTAGCAAGGCATGCGAAATAAGTAGAAATGGGGAGTCATAAAAGATCGTCCAAGAGGGTGTGTGGCTGTGGAGTGCGTGTGAAGTATGAGTGTTTTAGTCCAGAGGCGGAATGGGATGCTGGGAAAAGTTAAATGAAAAAGGGCTACGGAAAGGGTGCGTGGTAGATTTGGTGAAAAATGGGAATTGGGAAAGTGTGAAGGTGATGGGGAGTTGTAGATGGATATGGAGTTGAATGAATGGATAAAAGAGTAGGTATGGAGGAGTAGGGAATGGGGAAACTGTTAAGGTAATGGGAAAGAGTAAGTGGGTAAGGAGTGTAATGAATGAGTAGGTGGGTGAATAGTGGGTAGGGAATGGGAAAGTGTAAGGTGAGGAGTAGTATGTGAAAAGTCCAGTGAAGGGTCAGGTGGGTGGGTAAGTAGTAATGGGTAAGTGGATGGGTAAGTGGGTGGGTGGGTAGGAAGGTGATTGATGTTTGCATTATTTGGGAATAGCCATGCACCACTTCTGCCTTCCCCTCCTCCTCCTCCTCCTTCATTACCTCCACCTCTCCCATTCCCCTTACTTCCCGTCATCCCCCTTTCCTCCTCCCCCCCCACCGACCTTCCCCAACGCCTGCTGTCCTATTTGGTCTGCTAATGTGCATGTATTTATCTTCTCTCGGGCAAGGGAAGGATGCTTAGCTGTGTGTTTCCTCTCCATCACGCACACATGGATTAATGTAGCCGGACACACACGCATAAACACACAGGCACACAGACAGACAGGCAGACAGACAGACAGGCAAACAGACAGACACAGCTGAATTTTTTCCTACATCTTACCACAACACACGAGACTTCTAAAGACAACATCACCACGAGGAATAAAACTAATAACAGATACTTCAGCTCTCCTAAATTGCTTCCTATTATACGGAGTCATTTTTACGAGCTGCTCCTTTCCCGTAAATTCCTTCCTTGCCCTTGAATTTCTGTGTGTTGGGGGGAGAGAGGGGGAGGGTGGGGGGGGAGTTGGATGTGCTGTATACCCTTCACCTCCCTTCACCTTTATTGTAAACTATTTCTACATTATTTTTTCCTCTATACTTTCACTTCACTTTCCTCTACTAATTTCCACAGCCTTTCTCTTGTTGTGGTTGGACTTTCTTGGTGGGGCCTATAGTGGTCGACCCCAGCCCGTTACGTCGCAGGCAAGTGTTTTATAGAGGCGCCATCTTGCTTCTCTCATGCTGACCCCCTGGAGTTCATCTTTGATACTCTTTTATGGAGATTAGCGTCCGGGTTAATAGGTGGTCGTCAGGACAGCATTTGGGTCATCTGTCTCTTCGTCACTCATCCGTTGCTTCCTTATAACTTATCCCTGTCTCACCCCTTTCTTCTCTTTGCTCTCCTCTTAATCCCTCTCTTACTCCCCTCGTCCTTCTCACTCCTTTCCCGTTTATCCCTCTCTTTCCCTCCGTCTCCTCATCTCTTCGTCCCTCTTAACCCAGATAGCGTTCCTTCTTTTCACCTCTCCCCACCTTAAGATTCCTCTCGCCCTCGCCCGTAAGCCTCTTCATATTAAGGTTGTCATTACTGTGTGTGTGTGTGTGTGTTAATGTTGCCTTCCTTATTACACCACTGAAGTAATTATGTTTTTTGTTGAAGTTAATATCAGACAAGTTAAACACACGCACACGCACACGCACACACACACACACACACACACACACACACACACACACACACACACACACACACACACACACACACACACACACACACACACACACACACACACACACACACACACACACACACACACACACACACACACACACACACACACACACACACACACACACACACACACACACACACACACACACACACACACACACACACACACACACACACACACACACACACACACACACACACACACACACACACACACACACACACTATTTTCCTTCTCTCCTTTCCATCCCTTTCCTCCTTCATTTGCATGTTTCTAATTTTCTCTTTTCTCCTCTCATCTCTTTCCACACCCTGTTTCCCTCCATTTCCCTCTTCCTATTTCTTGTCTCTCCTCCCCTCTCCCAATTCAAGCTTCTCTTCTTCTCCCCTCCCCCTTGTAACCCTTTGTTCTCCTCTCTTTCCGTCTCACAGTTCCGTTTTATCTTCTTCCCTCTTCTATTTTCCTCTCCTCTAATTCCCTTTTATCGAGTAGCCTTTCTCTTCATCCCTTTCCCATTTTATTCTTTTCTTTCCTGTCTTTAAACTTTTATCTTTTCCTGTTCTTTTTTTTTGCTTCCACAACTTCTCTTTCTTTTCCTCCAAATTACTTTCCTGTTTGTTTTCTCTTCTTTCTCCTCTACTACGTTCTCCTCCTTCCCCCTCCCTCCTTTTTTTCCTCTCCTAGTTTACTTTTCTCTTCCCTCTCTTTGAACCTTTCTCTTTGTCTTTCTTCCTCCCTCATTCTCCAAATTTCTTTACTGCCCTCTGTCATTTCTTCTTTCTTTTCAACAGCATTCTCCTACTTTCCCCTTCGCATACCTTCCTTTCTCCCTCCTTCACTTTTCCTCCAAATTTCTTTACTTTCCTTTTGGTTTTCTCTTCATCCTCCTCTACAGCGTCCTCTTCCTTCCCTCTCTCTGTGACTTCCTTCTTTCCTCTTCCTCAAAATATGTTTACTTTCCTCTTTTTTTTTTCTCCCTCTACAGCCCTCTCTCTCCTTCCCTCCGCTACCCTTCTTGTACCTTCCCTCTTTCCTTTTCCTCCGAATTACTTTCCTTTAGGTTTTCTCTTTTTTCCTCCTATACAGCCTT
Organism: Eriocheir sinensis; assembly: GCF_024679095.1. Classification (NCBI taxonomy): domain Eukaryota; kingdom Metazoa; phylum Arthropoda; class Malacostraca; order Decapoda; family Varunidae; genus Eriocheir; species Eriocheir sinensis. The sequence goes on along the minus strand of NC_066554.1, from coordinate 4,788,783 downwards.
CTCTATCTTCCCCCTTCTTGTGCCTTCTTTCTTCAGTTTACCTCAAAATTCCTTTACTTTCCTCTCTTTTCTCTTTTTTCTCCTCAACAAGCATCCCTACCTTCCCTCTCCTCGAGCCTTCCTTCCTTTCCTTCCAATGTCTTTACCTTCCTTCAAGTTTTCTCTTATTTCTCCTCTGTAGCCTTCTCTTCCTTCCATCTTCGTGTGCCTTCCTTCCTCACTTTTCCCTCCAAATTCCTTTACCTTCCTCTAGCTCCCATTTTCTTCCTCCTCTACAACGTCCTCTTTCTTCCCCTCTCCGCGTGCCCTCGTCGTTCCCTCGTGTATTTCGGGATAAAGCGCCACCACCGCATTGGGCCGTAAAGTTTTATAGCCACAGAATCCTATGCATATGGCGAACATACGTCAAACTCGAAGCCGCAGACGACCGTGTCCCTCAACGCTGCACGGGCGCGTTCGAGGGTGAGAGAGAGTGGCATTGCGTGGTACGGCTAAGCAGGTTGAGGAGAGAACGGGATGGTGGTAGTAGTGGTAGTGGTTGTGGTGGTGGTGGTGGTGGTTAGGTTAGTGATGATAATGATCGTGATTGGTTAGTTGTTAGTGGAGGTTAGGTTAGTGGTGGTTAGATCAGTTGCGGTATTAGTTAGGTTGAGGTTATTTATTGAGGTTACTTACGCGTGTCCTCAGTGCTCATCTCCGACACATTGGCCTTTGTTAGTGGAGGTTATGATATTTCTTTAGGCTATTCTTTCCTTCTGTTAATGATTTCTTCGTCTGATCTTTCTTTTCTATATCTATTCATCGTAATATTATAGGAAAATCAGTTGTTTTTTTCGTCTCCCTCATTATCTTTTAGGAATTTGGTGTTTGTTCCTTATTTCATTACATTCTCATAACGGTACTTTAATTTTATTTTTTGGTAGGGCGGAGTTTTAATCTCATACCCGTGTTGTGGGTTTACATTTTTTTCTCTGAATGATCTGTGAACTTGTTTTGTTTGATCTGTTTTCACACATTCCACTTTGTTTTCATTTTCTTTTATCTATTTTTTTTCTGGGGGTCTGTTTTTATTCCTTTGGCGCATCGCATCGCTCGCTCGCTCGCTTCCCCAAACACACACACACACACACACACACACACACACACACACACACACACACACACACACTTTGAGTATTGTTGTTCCTCCTCCCATTTCTCCTCTTTCTCGTTTCCTTTTATCTCCTCTCCTCCCCTCGCCTTCCCACTCCTCCTCCTCCCCTCCTCTCCTCCTCCTCCTCCTCTTCCTCTTTCTCGCTCCTTGATATTGCCAACCCATCGCCACGCGTTACATTTTCATTCCTGTTTTCTCAAATATCCAAGTTTATTTTGCTTTCCGTTTCTTCCCTCTTCTCATTTCCACTTTGAGGTATAATATAGGTTCTCTCTCTCTCTCTCTCTCTCTCTCTCTCGCTCTCGCTCTCGCTCTCGCTCTCGCTCTCGCTCTCTCGCTCTTTCTCTCTCGTTCGCATATAAAGAAAACATTTTTGGGACGTGAAACTGAAAAACAAACACCATGAAACACACAACTTGAAACACACCGTCGAGAGAGAGAGAGAGAGAGAGAGAGAGTTTGATATGGATGTTCGATGCATTACTTTTCCCCTCATTCACTCCCTCCCTCACACACAACCATAATTAACAGTGTATATATATTTTTTCCCTTTCCCGTTCGCCATTAATACAACACAATGCAGTTCTAAATAAGGGTTCATAAGAGAAATATATGTACTAAAAAATTCGGCAATACAAAACCAAACCAAAATTTTTTTATTACGATGGAGAACACGACAAACGTAAAACTAAAAAAAAAACTCGTAAAATGAACAACTCAAGCGTGGGGGGTGCGGTGGAGTGCAGTGTGGTGGTGGTGGAGCGGAAAGGGCATCCTCTTCCATGATGTGTGTGTCGGTCGTAATGGAGTGCCTCAGGACGTGCCCGACGGAGGAGGGCTCGTGATTTATGACGGCGGGCCCAGCGACCTTGTCAACTCTTCCTTGTTTTTCTCTCAAGCTTATTTTTTCCCCTCCTCGAGCTAAGCTAAAATGAGACTTTCATCAGCGGGATAAGAAAGAAGGAAATTGAAGGAACAAAGTCTATTTACCCTCATTTTTTACCCTTCCACCCCTCTTCCTCCTCCATCCGTCCCTCTCTCCTCTCTCCCTTCCCTCTCTCCCTCCTTAATCTCCTTCCCCTCCCCGACCCCGCCTCTCCCAACTCATCTGTTCCTTCCCTCCTTCCTCCCTCCCTCTCCTCCGTTGCCTTCCTCTTTCACAGACGCCTTAGCTTGCTCGTTTGTCTCTGAAGAATATAAGAATCCACTTCGAAAGCCTAAATCCTTTTATCCACGATTCTTTTCTTCAGGGTCACATCAAAGAGGACGCAGTGCAATTCAAGAACCATTAAAGAAGACGAACCCACTTTAAGAATATTAAGTCCCCTTGTTTTATGTTGTTTTTTGTGTTTCTCTCTCTCTCTCTCTCTCTCTCTCTCTCTCTCTCTCTCTCTCTCTCTCTCTCTCTCTCTCTCTCTCTCTCTCTCTCTCTCTCGCTCTTGCATCTCTTCGAGTTCAGGAAAGATACCGTGGTTTTTTTTATTTGTTTTGTTTAGTTTTATTTTATCGTGAAGTGGTGGAGTTTCTCTTTTGTTTGTTTGTTTTTCGCTTCCGTTGTGTTTTGTTTTGTTTCTTCACATTTTTTCGGTTTTGGCTGTGCACGCAGTATCGTTTTTTTTTTTCCTGTTTTCCTAGTTTATTTTTCCCCGGTGAAACGTAAACGATCTAACTCCAGTAATGCCGGACGCTTCACAAAATACTGAATTCTGTGCGTGAATCCCCTGTGTGTGTGTGTGTGTGTGTGTGCGTGTGTATGTGAGTGCGTGTGTGCGTGCTTGTGGAGGCGGGGCGCATGCAGGCAGGTGTCGGAAGCGGGGCGGGGCGGAGCAGGGCGGCAGGCAGGGTGGCAGGGTAGAGGGGCGGCATCGAGGGAGAGTCGGGCTCCCAAAGGGTATAGGAAAAGTTTCGAGGAAATCTCAATATATTTCGGAATATTTGGCGGGTGAAATTTCTTCCTCCCGGCCGAGAATACCTTCAGAATATGGGGGAAGAGATAGGAGGGAGATACGTGAGGGAAAAGGAGGGAGGGAAGGAGGGACGGGAGGAAGGTGGGAGGAAGGAATGGAGTAAAGGAGGAGGAGGAGGCTCTCGTATCAAAGGGAAGGGCAAGTTTTGTAATTTTAATATATTCAAAGAAGATTGATTTATGAAATATTCCCAAGCTGCTTCATTTTTGCATTAGAAGGGGGCAGGAATGTGTGTGTGTGTGTGTGTGTGTGTGTGTGTGTGTGTGTGTGTGTGTGTGTGTGTGTGTGTGTGTGTGTGTGTGTGTGTGTGTGTGTGTGTGTGTGTGTGTGTGTGTGTGTGTGTGTGTGTGTGTGTGTGTGTGTGTGTGTGTGTGTGTGTGTGTGTGTGTGTGTGTGTGTGTGTGTGTGTGTGTGTGTGTGTGTGTGTGTGTGTGTGTGTGTGTGTGTGTGTGTGTGTGTGTGTGTGTGTGTGTGTGTGTGTGTGTGTGTGTGATGAGGCGATGAGGACGTAACTGTATTTTTCCTTTGTATCAGTGGATGTAGTTTATTCTTGTATATAAATTCAGTGAAGTAATTAATAAAAAAAACACGAAAATAATTAGACAAGAGAAGATATTTATTGCAAACAGGAAACAACAAACACAAACCAACGAACAGAGGGAACGACAGATAGACAGACGGACAGACAGACAGACAGAGAGGGAAGGAGGACAGTAGTTTGGGAAATGTAATGGAAACAAGGACAGTGGCTGCGGTCATGTTGCTTTAGTGGCGGTGATGTTGCGGTCGGTGGTGGTGGAGGTGGAGGTTGTGGTGGTGGTCGCGGTGATAGTAATGGTGTTTGTGGCGGGAATTTCAAATAGTAGTAATTGTAAGTCTGCTCGCCCGTTGTGTAATACTGAGGACGCGACATGGAGAGGGTTCGAAACTTATTGTGGCTGATGTTGGTGGTTTCCTTTTTAACAGGGAGGGAATCGAACGTGTGTGTGTGTGTGTGTGCGCGTGTGCGTGTGCGTGTGTGTGTGTGTGTGTGTGTGTGTGTGTGTGTGTGTGTGTGTGTGTGTGTGCTTAGCGCTGATTAGAATGGCAGGGGAGTGGTTTAGCATGGTGGTGGTGGTGGGATTTGGTAGGGATTGTCATGTAATTTGGTGCTTGGTGTAATATCCCTTCCCTTAACCCTTCCTCCCTATCCCTCTTCCCCTTCCTTCCCTAACTCTATTATTCCTCTTCTTCATAAAATTTCAACATTCTGTCTATCTTTCTGTCTATCTATTTTTTCTTCTCTAATGGTGGGCTGTGAGGGTTCGTTGCAGTGGTGATGTTGATGGCAGTAGATTGGTGGTGTGGTGTGTGGTGTTGACGAAAGTGGTGTGTGAGTGGATGTTGTCTTCTGGAGGTAGTGAATGAAAGCGATAGAAGTGGTGGTGGTGGTACCGAGATGTGTGGGTTGGTCCTTCTTGTAATGTTGTTGTAGTGGTGATGTGTTGTGCGATGTTGACTTGTGTGGTGTGTGAGGGTGATCGTGGTCATAATGGAGGTGGTGGATGTTATAGTGGTTGAAAGGTGTGTTTGTGTGTGCGTTCGTTCTTCTTGTCATGACGGATGAGTGAAGTTGTTGTGGTGGTAGTGATTGTAGTGGTGGTGGTGGTGGTGGTAGTGGTTGTGTAGTAAGGCTGAACTGATTAAATAAAACACTAGCATCATCTCTGTTATCTAAAGTACAATACCTGTCTTATGTGTCATGGTGGAGTGGCAGCGATGGTAGTGGTGATTGTGTTCGTGGAGGTTGTGGATGTGGTAGTGGAGGGAGAGTGGATGAGGAAATGGGACACAATGGGTGGGGTTATGGCACGGGTATAGGAAGGGGGCTAGGAGGGGGAGAGAGATAACAAGAAGGGGAAGCCATTGGGGAGAGGAGGAAGGGGAGAGGAGGGAGGGGGGAAAACGAGGGGGGGAGAAGGGAGAGGGAAATGGGAGGAGGGAGGGGAGGGGAAGGTGAGAGGAGGGAGAGGTTCTTAACTAAAGCTGTGTGTTTGCTCGCCCACCACACACACACACACACACACACACACACACACACGCACACGAACACGCACAACCTCCCCCCCCCCCACACACACACTGAATATTCTATAGAGTTCTGAATGCTGATAATATCGAAAAGAAAACTTATAAGAACGCTGAGAGAAAAAAAAAAGCGAAAATGGACCGACACAAAGGGAGGAAATTGTTGCTTTGAAAAGGAGGATCTGCAGGAGGAGATAGGGAGAAAAAGGAAGAAAGGAGGAAGAAAGAAGGAAAAAGAAGGAGGAAAGGAGTAAGGGAGAGAAAAATGAAGATCAGGCAAGGGAGAAAAAGGAAGAAAGGACAAAGGGAGAAAAAGGAAGAAAGGATAAAGGGAGGAAGGAAGGAAAGAGGGCATGTAGGATGGAGAGAGGAAGAAGAGGATAGAGAGAAGGAGGGAAGGAGGAAGGGAGAGAGAGAGAGAGAGAGAAGTGCAGTTCGGGCAAACAAACTAACTAACCAACTCCACAGATCGGAATTTCAGTAGGAGGAGGAGGAGTTAGTGGCGTAGGAAGAAGAGGAGGAGGTGGTGGTTATTGTGTGGGAAGAGGGAGAAGGCGAGGGGGTTGAGGATGAGGCCGAGAAGGACATAGCGTGGGACAGGAAGGGTAGATGGTATGGCGAGTATGTGATGAGAGAAGAGGAAGAAGACGAGGGGGATAAGGATGAGGCCGAGAAGGATAAATGGTATGGCGAGCATGTGATGAGAGGGAAAGCTGGGTACGATTGAAGAGCGGCTCCACACCTTCCTGGCCACGACGGCAGCTTAACAGACCTTTGATGTGTCTTGGTGGAGGCGGCCGAGGATTGCTGTGGTGGCGGTGGCGGAGGGAGACGATGAGGTTGGCGGCGTGGTGCGAGGTGAGCTGAGGCGAGGCAAGGCAAGCAGAGATGAGTACGTGGGTGTAGGAGTTAAATGATTTCAGTGCCGTGAGGTCGTCGTGCGTGAACTAAGAGACAGGAATGGCATCAGATTTTCAGTTTTGTGTGGGGGGAATAAAGTAATGGGGTACTACGATAGATGAAATTACCGAGGACACGATTTATAGTAGTAGTAGTAGTAGTAGTAGTAGTAGTGTGAGAGAAATGGTAGATCTATGTTTGTTGTGGTAGTGGTAGTAGTAGTAGAAGTAGTAGTGGTAGTATTAATAGTAGTAAAAATAATAATTAAGACGATTTATAGTAGCAGTTTTAGTAGTAGCATGGGAGCAATGTCAGTAATGATATTTGTTGTGATATAGTAATATAATTAAGTAGTAGTAGAAAATTAATGGTAAAAATCACAATAATAAAGAACGTAACAAGAATAATAAGCTCAACCTTTCCTCCACGCACCGACGGCCACAGGACCCACAAACAACAATTTTCCTCGCACGAAATGTTTCCCGTCCACGAGCAGGTGCGTCACTCCCCGGCGTGCGGCGGCGACCATCCGGGGGATACTCGCGCGTTTCCTATTTGCTGACGAACGTGCCTCAGACAGCGCCGAGGCCCTGTTGACGAGGACAAGTTAATTCCAAGCAGAGTAAGGCGGGAGCACACACACACACACACACACACACACTCACATACATACACATAAGCACACGACACAGACCCTTACCGCCCCGTGTTCTGGAGCCTGGGTTTGGTTAGCGTTGGCAGGGACGTGTGGGAGTGCGGGACAAGGCTGGCAGGGGCGTGGAAGGGCTGCAGGCGTGGACATGAGTGGAGTAATGAAGCACTTGTCTCCGGTAAGAAAGGTAACGCTTGTTTTGGGCGCGGAATAGGATGCGAACAGTTCAAAACAAGGCGGGGGAAGATGAAAGAGGAATGGGACAGGTGTATGACGTTAACAGACATAGTAGTTCCCCCCTCCCCCTGTGTTGTGTATACCATATCGACTCCCACCTTTCTCTCCCCCTCTTGAGCCCTTTTGCCCGCCCACGCCCACGCTCTGGATTTTAGATTTTCATACATACCCAACATGCATTTTCTCGCACCAAGATCCATACCACTTATTTCAACTCTTTCATACCTCCACAAAAATATCGAGCAGAAAAATAAAAGACAAACTAAAACACTAAAAGCTTGCAGTTGTTTCCAGGTGTTGAGGGCTTGTTTGTATTGCACGTGTGAGCGCGGGGGCGGCGGGTCGGCGGACGAGGACGAGGGAAAGGAGGGAGGGGGAGGAAGGGTGTGACGCATTCCCGTGCTGCGAGGGACGAATGTGATGCGCCCGGATGTTGTTTGTGCGAAGGGGAATGATGGGCTGCGGGAAGGGATTTTTGCGTGCGGTGTGTGTGTTTGTATGTATGTGCGTTGTACAGGGGGAAGCTATGGATGTGGAAGTGGAGTGGAGCGCCTAAAATCTGTACTGTTGAGTATTAAGATTGATCAGCAGGAAAAGACAAATGTAGTAGGATCATGTATCACTATTATCATTGTTATTGTATTCTCCATTATAGTAGTAGTAGTAGTAGTAGTGGTAGTGGTAGTAGCAGTAGTAGTAATAGCAGTTCTTTTGTGAGGTTCTTTCGTACCCAGAAACACCGACTATATCACAAACAAATGAATGCAGATTTTCTTCAAGACGCTCCTTTGAAAAGTTTTGCTTCCTACCCCAAAAAATATTCAGAAAGTGTAGCGAGCATAGGAGGAAGGGCGGAAGAGGAGGAGGACGAGGAGGAAAAGATGGAGATTTTTTTAACAGTGCTGACGCTGGCTGACGCGGGCCCTGGGAGAGCTGTCAGCCGCCCATGCAAACTGCTGACCAATGGACGTTTTGTGTGCGTGTGAGTGGGTGTGTATGTGTGCGTGTGAGTGTGTGTGTAAGGGTGAGAGAGAGAGAGAGAGAGAGAGAGAGAGAGAGAGAGAGAGAGAGAGAGATGTAATATGTTTTCTTTCTCTTTCAGCTGTCGCACATCTGAGACAGTTCCGGGTTTAATTCTCCTTAGTTTCTTTTCCGCGTACGAGAGAAAAGATGACGTGTATTTTCAGTAATTGCCCGCCGAGTGGTAGCATTAGCAGTAGTGGTAGTAGTAGTAGTAGTAGTAGTTGTAGTAGTAGTAGTAGTAGTAATATATAAGAAGGAAATACCACGAAGAAAAATATAGAAAAAAATCATTCGTTCGGGATAAAAATGTTTCCCTTTCCACTTTAGAAGGAAAATATAAATGTTCCGTCATTTTTATGTATTTTCAAAGCCTGATTTTGGAAGGGCTCTGGTGGTGGTCAGGAAAGGAAAGTCTAAAATTTATATGAAAAAAAAGCCTAATCGTGGAGTCTTGCTGAATGTAGGGAAATTTTGGAGGAACAAGAGGAGAGGGAAGGAGGGACGGGAGAGAGAGAGGAGGGAGGGAAGGAAGGAAGGAGAGGGATAGCAGTGGTTTCCTTTCTCCTCGCTGGCCTTCCCTTCCCTTCTCTTCGATTTCCTTCCCTTCTCTTCCCTTCTCTTCCCTTCTATTCCATTCTCTTCCCTCCCCTTTCTTCCCCTTCTCTTTCCCTCCTTTCCCTTCAATTTCCTTTCCTTTTCTTATCTTCTCTATTCTCTTCTCTTCCCTTCCCTTTTCTCTTCTCCTTCTTTTTTCTTTTTTTCTTTTTTTCCCTTCCCTTCCCCTCGCTTCCCTCCCTTACCTTTCTTTTCCCTTCCCTTCCCCTCCCTTCCCATCCCCTCCCTTCCCTTTCCTTTCATTCCCTTCCCTTTCGTCCTTCTCTTCCACGGCCTCCTTACATCATCACTCCGGCCTTCTCCACTCTTTCTCATTTATATATTTATTTACTTCATTCCTCTCTTGCTCCATCTCGCTTTTCCCTCCCTCTCATATCCACGCTGTCTCCTCTCATTCCCACTCCCTTTCACTCCTCTCACTCCCACTCCCTTTCGCTCCTATCACTTCCACTTAGTCTCTCTCACCGTCGTTCATTCTCTCCTCCCTTCAATCACTCATTTCCTTCCTCATAGTTTTCCACTCCTTCCTCCTGCATCCTCCTCCTCCTCCTGCTTCTCTTACTTCCGCTTTCTCTCCCGCCCTAAACTTCATTTCCGTTCTCTCTTTCCCTCTTTACCTTCCCTCTTCCCTTCCTTCCTCCTCCTCCTCCTCCTCCTTGCCCCTCGAGGTCTAGTGAAGAGCAAAAGAACGCTAGAATCTATAAAATCCATCCCTGGTAATCTTTGGTCCAATATTCTGTAGGGTTGGGAAGGGGCGGAAGATGCTGCTCTTGTGTTCCAAACCGCTGATGATTTTTTTTCCTATCTCTATATATATATATATTTTTTTTTTGATTGTACGGAATTTTTTTTTTTTTTTTTTTTGCCTTTCGCCGTGGCCTATCCTGGTGCCTTTGTGTGTGTGTGTGTACGTGTTTGTGTGTTCGTGTGTGTGTGTGTGGGGGGGGGGGGGGGGGAACTGTGTATGTTTCTGTATATTGAGCTTCCTCTTTACTTTTTCAAACGTATCTTTTTTTCCGGTTTTGTTTTTGTTCACATTTTATTTTCTATTATTTTCATTTTTTTCTTGCCCTCGTATGTTTCGCCGTCCTTTTTTTTTTGGGGGGGGGGTTAAGTTTCGTCTTTAGCAATCTTTTTTTTTTACTTCTCATATTTTTGTTTTTCTCTATTTTTCTTCTTGATCACATTTTATCTTTCTATTTTCTTTCATTTTTTTCTTCCTCCCGTATGTTCCATCATTTTTTTCGTCGAGTTTCATCTTTGCCCATCAATTTTTACTTCTTTTCATATTCTTAGTTTTTTTTCCTGTTTTCATCTCGTTCACATTTTATTTTTTTTATTTTTTCCTTTCTCGTATGTTCCACCTTCCTTTTTTTCTATGTTGTCACCTCGCCCCTTGATTCGTTTACTTGTTGCTTCGCTGTCCTCTCGTTATTTTTTCTCCCTTCCTTTCGCTGATTTATTTTTGTTGTTGATTTGAATTTCGCTTCGGCCTTCCTCTCCTCTTGTCTCCCTCTACGGGCCCTTCATCCGCCCTTCACCCTTCCCTGTCACCCTCGCGTTTAGTTTCCTGCCTAATTTTGTATTTTCTATCCCCCTTCGCCGTCCCTTGCCGCGTCCCTATCTCACCATATCTTCTCTCGGGTAATTAAATTTTTATTTTCTCTCTCTCTCTCTCTCTCTCTCTCTCTCTCTCTCTCTCTCTCTCTCTCTCTCTCTCTCTCTCTCTCTCTCTCTCTCTCTCTCTCTCTCTCTCTCTCTCTCTCTCTCTCTCTCTCTCTCTCTCTCTCTCTCTCTCTCTCTCTCTCTCTCTCTCTCTCTCTCTCTCTCTCCGGTAACTTGTCAAATTACACTTTCTTTTATTCTCGTTAACGTTCCAGACAACATGCAAATTCTCGTTACATTATTTTCATCCATTTTCTTGACACAGGCGGTTGTCAAAAAGCACCATCGACATCCTGAGGGAAGCGGTGGGAGCCTGGGAGTCGTGTGGAGGTGTAGGTTAGCAGGGCGGCTGAGAGGAAGGAAACGTATGTGCGCGGAGCTGTGTTGCTTTCCGGCTGCCTGACTGCCTGGTTAACTGGCTGCCTGGCTCCTGGGTAACTTGACTTTATGGCTTTGTGGCTGCATGAATCTCTGGCCTGCTGGCTCTCTCGTTGCGTGATTCACTGGCCAATAGAGTTTCTAGATTTCTTGCTGTCTGGCTCCGTGGTAACTCACACTCTAGCATCGCGATTGCCTGACTCACTTCTTAACTGGCTTGAGGGGTTTTCGGATGCCTAACTACTTGACGTTATCTAGCTTTGCGACTGCCTAACTCCCTCGCAAACTTGCTTTCTGGCTATCTTAATTACCTAACTGCTTGGCTATCTAGCTTTACGACTGCCTAACTTACTCGTTAACTGCTTTTCTGACAGTCGAACTACCGGATTCCTTTGCTATCTAGCCTTATGGATGCTTAACTCTCTTTTTAACTCGCTCGCTGGCTGTCTAACTACCTAACTCCTTGGCTATCTAGCTTTATAACTGCCTGCCTTAAATGCCTTTCCAATTGTCTAACTACTTGACTCTTTAGCTATTTAGCTTTAAGATATCCGAACTCACTCGCCAACTTGATTTTTGGCTGTCTGACTACCTGACCCCTTGGCTATCTTGCTTTCCGACGGCCTGAATCTCTCGTTAACTGACTTTCTGGTTCTCTATCTGCCAAAATGCCTCTCTCTCTGGCTGACCGACTGGCCCCCTGGCTGACAAACTGAATGCGTGAATATATGCACAGGTGAATGAATGTTGCAGCAGGTGTCCCGGCAGGTAAACTGTTGTGAGGGCCTGCGTGATGTCTTGCTTGTTGGCTCGGCTTTTTGGGTGGCAGCTGCATGGCGCTTGTTAGGTGTCCGCCTCGTTGATGGCTGTTTGGGCGGCGTGTTGCTGGATTGGCGGGGAGGCTGGGACGAGGAGGAATAGTGAGAGAGGAGAATTCGCAGTCAGATTCCTGTTTTGTTCGATGTGTGTGTGGATAGGAAGGGCGGTAGGGGAGAAAGGGGAATAGTGAGGGAGGAGAGTTCGCAGTCAGATTCCTCTTTATGTTGGTGGATAGGAAGGGAGGTAGGGAGGAAGAGGAATAGTGAGAGAGGAGAATTCGCTGTCATATTCTTGTTCTGTTCGTGGATAGGAAGGGAGGTAGGGGAATAGTTGGAAGGGAATCATGTCATTTATCTTCCATATCAACAAATAACACGGTAAAGAGGTTAATTCTTTGGACGTGAGGTTAGCTGGTTAACTAGCTGGTCCCTATCTTGGTGACCGTGTAGCCCCAATCAATCAGTAAATCAATCCTTTCTTAACTAATGCCGTAGTTCGACGATGAGAACGGTAGAGTACCAGGTATAAGGTGCATCTGTTTCACCTTCAGACCAGAAAAAATGTTACATGCCGAAAATGAAAAAAAAAAGAATATATATTTTTACTATGGCATTATATCATTATGTTGGGGGAGTTGGTAACCACTGTTTTAGACAGGAGGGGATGATGGAGGGAGCAAGGTGGAGAGATGGAAAAAGTGTTTGCTTGAAGTGGGATGATGGGAAACTCGGGGAGACAAAAATAAGAGAACCAAGAGGTCTTTTTTAGGCTTTCTTAGTGAGTCTGGGTGTTGTGTGTACCTTTTAGGGGGGGGAGGGGGGGGGAAAGAACTCGCTTCCTCCTCCTTTAACTCCTATTCCTCCACATTCTCCCTTCTCCCACGTATCCCAGTAATCCTCCACTTCAACCATTTCTTCTTGCACCATGTAGGCAGCGGTGCCAGATTGGCCTCATCAGTCTTCCTATTTGCCGATTTTCGACCGCAAAACTGTCTCCTCCACCTCAATACTAGATTCATTTAGAGTTATCGTTGAAATGGTTAATTACTGATGTATTTCTGCAGTGGTTAAGTGTCAAAAACCGGAATTACAGTGTGCTCCATACGATGATCTGGCACCGTTGCATGTAGGCCACCTTCCACCACCATTGCCCCGTGTACCCATCCTCGTAACTCTCACCTCCACCCTCGCTCGCATCACTCAGCTTCGTTATGCTTGTTTGCTCATAACTGTTTGCCTTTAGTTAATTTGTGTGTTCGGGAAAAGCTATCACGCCCGCCCCCATCACTCCCCCATCCTTGAACCGTAAAAAGGAGATTAGTCATAAAAGTACGTCTAATGGGAAGTCATGTTGCCTCTGTGATGATAGGGAGCAGGGGAGGAGGAGGAGGAGGAGGAGGAAAGAGGGAGGAGGAGGAGAAGGAAAAGTGATACGGGTGGAGGGGAGGACAGAAGTGCTCGATATAAAAGCAGAATTTTGTTTTGATTTTATTAGTTGGCGAATCAGATGACAGAGACAAAGATAGAGAGAGATAGACATAGAGACAGACACAGAGAGATGGAGAGATAGATACAGATATACAGAAACAGACAGTTATACAGATATGCAAGTACAGATAGATAGATAGAGAGAGAGAGAGACACACTGACAAAGAACTGATGAGAGTAACAAAGAGGGTTTAGTCTCTTCCGGCCGGCAAAGCAAATAAAATAGTTCAACCCACACGAGGAAAATTTATAAAAGGTGAAGAGTAAAAGTCTGTCAGCGGAGAACAAAGGCTTCTTATTCCTGTTATATTTTTTTTTTTTGTCATGATTCGAGGAAATTATGATCCACGGCACAAAGGAATAGAACGTTGAACACTTTTTGAGACTGTGTGTGTGTGTGTGTGTGTGTGTCTCTCTCTCTCTCTCTCTCTCTCTCTCTCTCTCTCTCTCTCTCTCTCTCTCTCTCTCTCTCTCTCTCTCTCTCTCTCTCTCTCTCTCTCTCTCTCTCTCTCTCTCTCTCTCTCTCTCTCTCTCTCTCTCTCTCTCTCTCTCTCTCTCTCTCTCTCTCTCTCTCTCTCTCTCTCTCTCTCTCTCTCTCTCTCTCTCTCTCTCTCTCTCTCTCTCTCTCTCTCTCTCTCTCTCTCTCATTTCATTTCATTAGCGAAAATTAAACGACACACACACACACACACACACACACACACACACACACACACACACACACACACACACACACACACACACACACTTCAGGAACACACCAGCGTCTTGCCTTCATTGCGTCGTCCTTCCCGGCTCTCGAGACGCGCCAGGGCAAGATTTTCAAACCCCGGTGCGATATAAGCCGGTGGACACGTGGCGCAAAGGAGCACGGTAGAAAGACTGGCTGAGATATTAAGCGCTTGGAGGCAATGGGAGGAGGTAGATGGCCCATGGAGGAGAGGAGGAGGAGGAGGAAGAATAGCAAGAGAAGGAGCTGGAGGAGGAGGAGGAGGAGGAAGATAGCAAGAGGAGAGGAGGAGGAGGAGAAGACGAGTGGTTATAGTCGTGTACCCAGCTAAAGTTGGGATTAATTTCTTCTTTTCCTTCGCCTAAGTCTGCTAATTTGAATGTCTCTAATGCAGATTAAAGCAATATTGCCCTTAAATACAAAGAGCTTCGTTATATTAGAGTGTTTTAGCGTGAACAGAGTTGCCTCGGCGCGTTACGTCTGGGATTGAAATTAAAATCTTCCATTACTGTTTATTCCTTAAGGTTTCGTGGAATTAACGTGTTGCAACATGTTTTTATCTTTGGCTTTGTTATTGCTCTGTCTCCTTAACCGCCAGTGATTAGTTATTGTTTTTGTTTTATTTATACAGCAAGGTAGACAACTCAAGGACAAGAAGCAACTGAATCAACAGAAAAGCCGATAAATGAAAAAGAATGAGCCAGAAAAGAGGTCAATTTCGGAAGAAGAGAGGTGTCTTGATACTCTCTTCTTTCGTCTAGTCTTAATAATCGTAGTAGTAGTAGTAGTAGTAGTAGACATAGGAATACATAGGCAGAACAGACACCAGAAGACCTGTCAGTCTATGGCGAGGGTGTCTGTTTACTACCGCTACTACAAGTAATCTACGTGTGGTATGACAGGATAGAACGTGTGGTAGGACAGGATAGGGTAGTAGTAGTAGTAGTAGTAGTTGTTGTAGTAGTAGACACCCCTCCTCCCGAAATTGACGTCTCTTGTCCATTCTTCTGAACTCTTATTTTTATTATATAGGGGCAGTGATTAGCGTGCTTTTTTCTCATTATTATTTTTTGTCCTTGAGTTGCTTCCTTTATTGTAAAAAAAAGTAGAAGTAATAGTAGTAGTAGCAGTTGTCTTACTTATCTTAGTATAATGATATCATCGAAATTTGCTTTATTTCTCGTGTTCATCGAAGTGTCCATTCCTCTCGGGGCTGTGTGGTTCATGCAAGCCTCGCCGTAATTAATTCACCCTTGCTCGCCTTCACCTGCTCGCCCTCACCTGCTTTAACGCACACAAAGGCTCATTAGGGCGCCCCGCTCACCTAATCTCACCTGAAATTTACGCTGCGGCGCCTTACAAACACACACACACACACACACACACACGTTATAGAAGCTTTCATTGGGTATTGAGGAAGGATAATTCATACAGCCGGAAGGAGGAGGATGGAGGAAAACAGAGATGCAGGAGGTGAATGTTGAAATTGAGGATATTCCACCACGTAATATAAACCCTGGAATAGAGGAAATCAGCGGGACCGGATGAAGTACAGGGATGGGTATTAGTAAAGGAATGTAGAGAACAACTACCAAAGAAATGTATGGCAACTATGTGCCCTGTAATAGAAAAGCTCTTAGTGAATGGAAAAAGAGTACATATAATGCCAATGGTTAAGGTAGAGAAGAAACAACCCCCTAAATTTCAAGCATATGAACAAAATATTTAGATAGAAAGGATATATTTGAAAACGGTTGGATACACTAAAAAAAAGAGGAAGATCATGTTACAAAAATATGAAAAAAGTTATAAAATTTGTGCAAAGAAGAGAAAAATAGGTATGGGTAGAGAATGGGTAGACTGATGTAAAAATGAGGGACGGGAGAATTGACGGCACTGTTGGAATGGATGGACAGACTTAGGTAAATACGCACATGGCACTTTCATTTTTAGTTTGCATTGCCGTAAACACACACGCAATTATCACCCGCGTTTCCTCACCTCACCTTTACCTTTGCTGGCCTGATGACATCACTCCCAATGTTTGCAGATTGCCGCTGTTTACACTCGGCGCTGCGCCTCGCTAGTTGGCCGCCCAAGTCCTTGCCGCCGCTCGTTACCGGCTCGTTAGGCACCTCGTTAGCCAGGCTGTTAAAGGCCCTGATTGCCCGGCCTGAACGAGCTTGTTAGTAGGTCGTTAGGCTACCTCTCGCGGCAGCCTCTTAAGTTGACACCAGTTTGGCATCCGTGGCACCGGGAATCAGGAACAGTCGGGGCAGCAGTGCATAATAACCCATCAGTGCCATTCCCATCTCACACACACACACACACACACACACACACACACACACACACACACACACACGCACACGCACACGAGACAACGGGGCTACAGGTGCTGAGACGGGGAACAAGCGACAGATATCCCCAGCCAATTATATTAAGGCAAGAGTAATGGGAGGCAGGTAATTGGGCCTAATTAATAGTCAGCCATTACACCCTCGACCAGCTGTTAGTGAGGGCGCAGGTGTAGTGTGGCGGTGGGGAGAGAGGGAGGGGGAGAGAGGGAGGAGGGAGAGGATGAGGGATTGGTGATGGGAGATAGGAAGAGAGAGGAGGTGGAGGGACAGGGAGAGAAAAGAATGAACACAGTATGAGGGAGGAAGAAAGAATAGTGCTGGGGCAGGGACAGGGAGGGATAGAGAGAGGAAGGGTGAGAGGGAGGGAGAAGAGAGGAGAGGAGGAGTGACAAGGGCATGGAGAGATGAGGAGGAGGGAGGACACAATGAGAGGGGAAGGGGAAGGAAGGGAGGAAGATGAAGGGACAGAGCAGAGAGATAGGTTGAGGTAAGCAACGAGAGGGAGAGGAAGAGGGAGGGGAAAGTAATAGAGGGAGAGGAAAAGCCAGGGCAGCGGGATGGGGGAATGGTTAGCTGGGTTAGGGGATCGAGGAAGAGCTGGAGGGAGGGAGATAAAGGGGCTGGACAAAGGGATGGGGAGAGGTAAGGGAAGGAACAGAGGTAGGGGAGGAGGGAGGGAGATGAAGGGGTTGGGCAAAGGGATGGGGAGAGGTAAGGGAAGGAACAGAGGTAGGGGAGGGTAAGCGAGGGAGGGAAGGAGAGAGGGAGCTCCAACGCGTGGCTGCTGCTGTTGCTTGCTGATAATATAATGGCAGCTATTCACACATGTTGGTGGATATTAGTCTTTGAAGTGAATTACCTGATGCACAGCGAGCACGGCCAGGCGCCAGGCAAGCAGGGCAGCCGCCGCCTCGCACCGGGGGTCATGGGCCGTGATGTGACGCGATTGGAAGACACGATGTTGTGAATGTGTGGGGTGAAAACAATCAGCTCCTGGAGGGTAAACCAAGCTGAAACGAGTTATTCGGCCGTATATTCAAGGCCGCCTCTTCCCTCCTCCAATGCCTATCCTTCTCCGTTCTCAACTGGGCATACAGCAATAGACAGCGTGGTCGATGTGGCAAGACAGGGAACAGTGCGAACAAAGCAGCTTCCTGGATGTTAAACGCAGCTTGAACCACTTAGGCATTGGGGTAAAATGTATATGTATTCAAGGGTTATTTTTCCCGTCCAGTGTCTGTCGTTCCCCGTCACCAAATAGAAGCAAATAAAGAGGCCGCGGAATCAACGCGGCACGCAAGTGGGCAGTTCAATAAAATCAGATTCCTGGAAGTTGAAGGCAGAAATAGTCATTCCTTATTGGTAAATAGCATATTCGAGGTCATTCTTTTCCCCTCCAGTGCCTGTCCTTCCCCGTCACCAGCTGGAAACAGAGCAAGGGTGAAGCGAAAATTATATCTCATGTAGCCTATTTGATAAAGTAAAAGGCTTTCAAATCTAGTTCAATTTCTCTTCAACGTAAAACAAATTAGTGATATTACTAAAATGATACGAAAGATAAAAAAAGTCGACCTTTGTGTTTTGTTGTATTGTCCGGTATTTTATATTTAGAGGAAATAATAGTGTTGTGAGTTGACCGTCGGCGCGTGGGTGGCGGCCTGTGTTGGAGTAGCGTCCTTCAGCCTCATTCGGCTGCGCCAGGGATTTTTTATGACCTCAGGCTAACAAGAGTGGCCGCCGGGTAGAGCCACAACCGTGTTGATGTCGCGGTGTAACTGATCAGCCGCTGAAGCTTTTCCTCTTCGCTGCCTCAACACCAACGCGGTGGTGGTTTTGCCTTTGTCCGCCAGGGTTTCGTCGGTGATAGATTCAGCTGAAGTATCTTTGTTCCCTCCCACCAGCCACCGCTCAGTGCATGCTGCCGTTTCGCTTTCCTCATATTTTTCTTTCTGCGCATAACCGTTTAAAGATTATTTAGCAAAATTAAGTTATTCCTTATCCTATATATCCACGCTCGCGCTCCGATACGCCCGCCAACACACGCACACGCACTGCACCCCGCGTCTCCGCCACACTTACACCCTCCAGTCACCCTGCAGACTCATCCCATTTTCTCTAATCAGCAACAAAGTCCAATTTCTGCAGAGCCTTGAAGCCGGGCCCCCACGCTGCCCTCCTTCCCGTCCCTTCCCTCCACCGCTACTCTCGCTACCATTCTTTTTTCACTCTGCTACGCGTCCTCCGTCGTTCTCAGCCGCTCTGCTTCTATACGCCGTCTCCGCCCCGACGTGCCTCCCCTAAAGCTGCCGGCGCTCCGTGGAACTGACATTTAGACGTGTAAATAATGCGTGATTCAGCGTCGCGGCAAATTGGTAGTGCACGTCGCCTCAGCACCTGACGCTCAGCAGGATAAGGGAGGCTGTGCACGCAGGGAAGGATGCTCAGTAGTGATGGGACGTCGGGTTATTTGTTGCAAGAAACGAGGGAGATCTTGCCAATATAGGTGAAAAGACCGGGTACTCTGTAGGGAGGATGTGCATGCTATGAATGGTATTTGAGACACGAGTTTTTAGGGGTGCAGAAAGTGGTGAGGGAGAGATTGCAGTAAGGAAAGGATGACCAGAATTCTTGAGAACGTATTTGCTGGGATATTTAAGAAACTGTGCCCAGAAAAGAAATGTTGTGGGTGTACTTCTACAGAAAGAGTGGAAGAGGAGTTGTCTGTAAGGAAGAGAGAAATCTGAGTAGGAAGGATGTAATGGTAGAAGACAGAGCCAGGTTAAAGATGCGTTGCCTTGAGTTTACAAAAAAAAATAGATGATACAAATACACCATTCCATCAGTGCCGCGGAAGCAAGGTGATGTGGTGGTGTCTGTGTGATGTCCCGTGTCCTAATTCCTTTTAACAGCTGAAAAAAAAAAGGTATATGCATTAAAAAATCGCCTCAAGCTCCTGCAGTTACATTACTATCTCACTGATTGCGCAGACGAACCCAACAATATCCATGAGAGAATAATAATTTCATGCAAGAAAATATACCTCTCCTTAGAAAACTTTTAAGGGAACTTTTACGAGAACTTTGATAATAAGGCGAGAGCTACCAGGGCCGAAGTCACACCTTCCTCGGGGCCGGAAGCCACAAGCCACCTGGTACAGACTATGGGTGGGGAGGGGGAGGAGGGGGAGGGGAGGAGGGGAAGGGGGTATGGGTGGGAAGAGTGGAAGGGGGAAATGTTGGGGCAATAGGAGGGGAATGGGCGATGGGTGGGAGGGAGATGCGGAGCGGGGAGGTGCTGGGGAGGGAGGAGGGGAAGAGGGTATGGGTGGGAGGGTGACGTGGAGAGGGGAGGGGTTAGGGAGTGAGGAGGGGAGGGAGGCGCCGTTTGCAGGACTCATAATGAAAACGAATAGCGGAAACAGCAGCACGTTGAATGCCTCATTAGTATTGTTATCATTATTGTTAGTATTATTATTATTATTAGTAGTAGTAGTAGTAGTAGCAGTAGCGTTTGTTCGTAGTAGTAGAGCAATGGTTGTTTTAGTAATAGTACTGTACATGCTTTGTTCTTGAATGTATGTATTTTTTCCTCACCGTCCATCAAGGCAGCAGTTCGGAAATGTTAGTCGCTTGAAAGAAAACGCATATTCATTAACATAATAGACTAACTTAGGAATACACTTTGTTTTCTTAGGGCGGATAGAGGATCTTAATGCTGTGTACTTAGCTCAGTCTGTCCTCTGCCTTTCATTTACTGTCTCATTCTCTCACGTCCATAACCTCTTTTGCACTCCTTTGCTTTTACATCCTACACCACTAACACAAACACGACCACCAACACAAACACACAAACAAATAAACACACATATAACAAGATACAAACAAACACAAACGAGCACAACACACACAGAACATACAAATATCACCATTGGTTTTAATTACATCTGTGTCTCACTTCATGGCTATCTTCTCCTCCTCCTCTTCCTCCTCCTCTTCCTCCTCCTCCTCCTCCTCCTCCTCCTCTTCCTCCTCCTCCTTCTCTTCCTCTTCCTCCTTACCCGTCCAGTCAGCTACATCGTATTTTAAGGTAAATATACGCGTAGGAGATGCGTCTTACGGAGGAAATTTACGTGAGGGGGGGAGGATGAGACTTCCTTAAGGGGGGGGGGGGAGATGGAGGGCCGGGCGGGGTCACGGGGAAGAAGAGGAGGAGGAGGAGGAAGAAGTTAACCAATATGGGGAAGAGGGTTAGGGGGAAAAGCAGAATGTGGAAGAGAAAAAATGCGATGATGGAGGAAACAGGAATTGAATAGAAAGGAGAAGGAGAAGGAAGACGGAAATGAAGAGGAAGAGGAGGACAAACAGGGGGAGGAGGAGGCGGAAGAGAAGAAGAAATAGAGTATACGAATGTGAAGTAGAGGAGATGGGGGATTAGACATTAGAAGGAGGAAAAGGAGATGGCAAGGGGAGGAAGACAGAAAAGGAGGAGGAGGAGGATAAAGGAATGAGAGGAATGATAAAGTAAAGCACAGGACGAGAAACATGAAGTAAAGAATAAGAAGATAGAGGAGGAAAAAGAAGGAGGCAAGGGATGAGACAGAAGAGGAGGAGGAGGAGGAGAAATGTAATAGATGAAGTAAAGCAGAAGGAGAAGAAATTAAGGAATGAGAAGGACAGAGAAGAAGGTAAGGGAGGAAAGGATGAAGGAAGAGGAAGAATGTAGGCAGGGAAAAGGAGATAAAGCAGGACGAGAAGGAGAAAATATGGGATGAAAAGGACAGAGGAAAAGGTAAGAGAGGAAAGGATGGCCAAGGTTGAGGAGGAAGAGGAAGGCTGTCATTATGGTTTTGCTCCCAACTGCCCCAGCGGCCCACAATATGTTAAGTCTAGGAGGTTATTCACGTCTTCCTCAGAGAGAGAGAGAGAGCGAGAGCGAGAGAGAGAGCGAGAGCGAGAGCGAGTGTTAATTGCCCTCAAAGTTTCTATTAATAGCTGTAATTTGAGTTCTAATCAGAAAAATGGACATTCGGACTAGAGCTAATGGCAATCAAGCACAATTATTTCAGCTGCGTGGGCATGCGTCTGTGAGAGAAGAGAGATAATTAAACGCAAACTTGTATTCCTCGCCGCCACCTCGGTAAGCCATCACATTGTTATTTTCTTTTATATCATGCGGTTTAAAAAAGTCAGGAGGAGGAGGAAGTTAACAGAGATGAGGAGAAGAGGGTTTAGGAGGCAAAGCAGACTGTAAGAGAAAAAAAAAAACGAAGGGTGAGGATGAGAAGGAGGAGGAGGAGGAACGGAATACACGAAGTAGAGGAGATAGGAGATTAGAACATATGAAGAAAAGGAGGATTAGGCAAGGGATGAGGAGGCAAAGGAGAAAGGAGAGGAGAAGAATCAGAAGGTAGAAGGAAAAGAAGGAAATTAATAAACGGATGAGAAGTTGAAATAAAGAGTAGCGTAAGAGGATCAGATAGGGAATTAGAAAGTAGAAAAAGTATGGAATGTCAAGAAGAAAAAAAAGTCTCGTGCATGCAAAAATCTTCCCTCTCATGATGTTTTAAATTAAGATTCTTTTGCGGCGTTTATGTTCTTATTTCCGGCCACGTGCAAAAGGTAATTAAATGTGGTTCCGGGAGGCGTAGTTGTGAAATTGGCCAATTAATGTGTGCCGCGGAGGTAATGAAGTTCATCCGCACGCATGCACTCGAACACACACGCAAACACACGCAAACACACGCAAACACACACAAACACACGCAAACACACGCAAACACACACACACACACACACACACACACACACACACACACACACACACACACACACACACACACACACACAAAGTTCGCAATATTAGCTTTCGTTCAATGTAGTGTCAAAAGCGAAGTTCAATCCTTTATCCCCTTAATGACTGAGACAGACGTATAACAGCGTGTTTACTCATCAGTGCATCGTGTAACTTGTGTATTGTGGCTTGTTGAGGCATAGTTCAGGCACAATAGTTTTAATTATACTATATACGTAAACAATATTCTTTTTTCCATATAAAACAAGAGATGAGCGGCGTCAGGTAACACGAATACTCTCTACGCCTCCAAACTTTACCCTAAGAGGATTTTGTTCGTCCTTCGTGGCCTTCAGTGCTGGCTGTTTAATATCCCCTCATCCCTCCGCTCCCTCAGACTGTCTTCCATCGGCCTTCACGCTGCACCTGTAGGTTCTTCGAGGGTTCTCAGTCTTCTTATATCCGTCTCTATGCTCCCACAGACGCCTTACAGGAAACACGGGACACTGCTCCTTAACGTTGGCTCTCAAGTTCATTCCTTCAAAGGCTGGTAAAGGGCGAGTGTTATGCGCAAGTTTTATATATTTTTATTATGAGGTTGTTTTGGACCATGTATGTTACATTTAGGCAGAATAAGGAGTGTATCAAGACACCTCTCCACCCGAAATTGACCTCTCTTTTGGCAACTCTATACTTTTTACTTCTGTGGGAGCGGCGGGTAGCGGACTTTTTTTTGTACCCTTTTTGTTGCCCTTGAGTCGTATCCTTTGATGTAAAAAAAAAAGGGCAAGTCAGGTGGGTGGTTACGATCAGCGCGCATCAACAGGTGAGGAGATTGTGGCAGTATTGTTAGACGATATTGCGGCATGGATAAGCTTTGGAATACCTTTAGGCGCAGAAGTAATGAAACAATGCGGCGGGTGACAAGGATCAAAGCGCAGGGGAAAAGTGAGGTTATGACAGACGGAGTGCGTGGCGGATGTGACGGAAACAAGCTTTGATGTTACATGTTGGCTTAAGAGGGATGAAGCAATGCCGGGAGGTGGCAAAGAGGTAAGGGAGAGCAAGGTGATAGCGGTGGGGAAATGCATGTCACTGTTGAAAGGAAAAGATGCTGCAAGATAGACTCCAGACTTGCTTGTTGGGGGAAGAAAAGATCAGCAGGTAAGTAATCAAGGTAGAAGCAGACGGAAAATGTTGCAATGTTGTCTGTTGGCGGTGAGGTCTGGATTGACTTTTGAGTAATCTTGAAGCGGAGGGAAGAATGAAGCACTGCAGGTGAGGATGTAACTGAGCAAGGGAAGGTAAATAAAGATGACAACAGAGGAGTGTGTGCCAATGCTGTGAGGCAAACGCAGACGATAAGAAAGAAGTGGGACGATGCTGGGGAAGGAGATGAGGTGAAAGGTCACGGCAGAGTCTGTTATCATAGCTTTTCCTTGATGGTATCCTCTTTTGAGATGCTGAAAAAAAGATATTAATTGGGGTATGTAAAAATAATATGATTAATTAGGATGTCTATAAATTAGAATATGTAAAAATAATAAAAGGAAGCCATAGTGTGATTTTTACAAGGATGAGTCTACAATTAGCTTTCTAGGCAAATGAGACAAACATAATGGATATTGAGAGGAAAATACGCCAAAAACTTTTCACGTGAAGGGAATGAATATGAAGACACTTTGGGTATTTGAAATCAGCATCCCCTTTATTTTCATTCTTCCCAAACAGATCATTCCCTCTTCCTTCTATCCCTTCCCTCAGGCCTTTTGCTTGTCTTTTCTCTCCATCCATAGCCATTCGCCATCTTTCTACACAGGACATTCTCTCCATAATTATATCTTTTCCTTCTCTTCTTCCAATCCAGTTCCTTACTCCATCCTTTCTCCATTCAAGCCCTTTGGTCTTTCCACACACGTACACTTTGTTTCTTTTCTCCCAACCAGGCCTTTCTCCCTTACCTTCTCCCCAATGATGCAAGAACCCTCCCTCACCCTTAACTCCCTTCTACACACAAACACTTTACCTCTTTCCTCCCCATCCACCCCCTTCTCCCTTGCCTTCCCCCAGTGAGACAAGAACCCTCCCTCACCCTTAACTCCCTTCTACACACAAACACTTTACCTCTTTCCTCCCCATCCACCACCTTCTCCCTTGCCTTCCCCCAGTGAGACAAGAACACTGCCTCACCCTCAACAGCCTTCCTTTGCCTCACACCACCCCGGCTTTAAGCGTCCCCCGGAGAGCGATTCACTAACTCATTAGTTCCGATGAGGCAAAAACTGGTCGGAAAAATCGTCCCTTCCGGTATAATTTCGCCGCCTTGCCCAGGTCCTCCCTCCTCGCTCGCGTCCTCCCGCCCGCCCACCCGCCCGCCCGCCCGCGTCTTCCCGCCCTGTGTTTGCTCTGGCCGTCGAGCACCGAGGGGCGGGAGGCGAAGGTGAGGCTGTGATAGTGTGCCATTTAAATCCGATCAACGTGATATACACTTCTAATAGATTCTCACTTTATATTTGTCTATCTTTCTGCTGTGTGGGGGGTGGGGGGGTGTATGGTGTGTGTGTGTGTGTGTGTGTGTGTGTGTGTGTGTGTGTGTGTGTGTGTGTGTGTGTGTGTGTGTGTGTGTTTGTGTGTGTGTGTGTGTGTGTGTGTGTGTGTGGCGTACCATTCTTTCTTGGCTTAATTTGTAATTATTTTTCCGCCAAGTGTAGTAAAGTCAGTTTTGTAGCTCACAACCCCGCGCCGCACACCCTCATGCAAAAAGCTGCCGCATCATCAGTCCACCGCCTTGTCACTAACACAAGCCATAATTTGTTGGAATTTCGATAAGTAAATGAATTCATCCTTTACTATGGCCACAATACTAAAAAGAAGATATATTTTTTTCTATTTCCAAATATACTGAAAGAAACTTAGTTCCTCTGTTTACTGAACGCAAGACATTTCTGTATTTTTACGTTAATACTCTTTCGTTCACATCTCCTGATTAGATGCGTTTCGTCAACAGAAATGTTATTTCTCTGCTTTTCCCGATTTTTCGATTTTCTTTTTATACCCAAGTGAAGCTCATGGAAGCACCTTCTTAGCAATTTCACTCGTGCCCTGCCTCTGTCATGAAGATCAAGTATGTATGTGTATATCTATGTATGTATGAATGTATGAATATGTGTGTGCGTGTGTGTGTGTGTGTGTGTGTGTGTGTGTGCTTATATATATATATATATATATATATATATATATATATATATATATATATATATATATATCTATATATATATATATATATATATATATATATATATATATATATATATATATGATATAACAATATACACACGTTAGGGATTACTGCTTCAGTATATGTAGGGATTATTGCTTCAGTAAATGTACAAGATAAGTTTTAGGTGCTCTTCCTATTTTATAATACATTCTAAAGATAAAATTAAAAAAAAAAAAGTTAATTGCCGGCAAAACATCCTGGTAGTTACATTCCCGAACGCAGCTCCAAAAATGTTCTTTTTATCCAAGATCCAATCACATCCGCGCGCAGTGATACGCATTAGTATAACAAGAAAACAACACCACTACTTACTCTTTTTTTGCAACCAATTAACTCTCGCAAAGCCTCGCCTTGTCTCGGTAGGACATTTCCGCCTCGCGTTTTCCTAATTAGCTTAACTGGAAGCCTGACAGAAGTTCCATTTCCCATGCCGCTTCCCTCAGCCGAGACGATCTGAGACACGCAGCGCCCTCTCAACCCCGCTGCTGCCCCCTCTGTCTATAGGGCCAAGGACGCCGCTCCTCTCTTCCGCCCACACGGAGATACCTCGAGCACAAAAGCTGGTTCAACACACACACACACACACACACACACACACACACACACACACACACACACACACACACACACACACACACCACCCCCCACCCCACCCCACCCCACCCCCACCCCGTCCGCTTTATAAGCGCGGACGCGGACGTTGGTAGAGTTAGCTGAGAGATAAACAGCACAGATGTATTTAGCAACAGAAGGACAATGAAGTCTTAGCCAGATGGTGGAAAACTCTGAGGAGTCAAGGTCGTGGGTGTTGCGTTATAGAGTAATTCCTGCTTACTTTTGTCTTCCTGACCCACCTATCCCTTCTACCTCTTTCCTTTTCCATCTCCTCTTTCTCCATCATTCTTCCAACTCTTCTTGTTTTCATTCCTCATTATTTTCTGTTACTTTTTCCCACAGTTTCGTTTTTCTATCTTCATTATCTCTTTTACATTTTCCCATATTATTTTCCTTCTATTCCGGGTCTTTATTTCGTCTTTCTCCTTCCTCCGCTTGTTTATTCTTCCCTTCTTTGCATTTGTATTTCTCCATAGTCATTTTTCCTAACCTTCCTTGCCATTCATTCTTCCACCTCTCACTTTCTTCGTCTTTTTTTTTCCACATCTTCCTCCTATTATTTCTTCTTTTCTCCCTTTTCCTTCTTTACCTCTTACCGTTCACCCTTCTCCATTTTTCTCCCATATCTTCCCTTCTCCTCTCCCACCCGCTTACTTTCCATCCTAAGAATGAGTCGCGGCAAAACACCGTGTCCACAGCGCCTCCCTCGTGCGTGGTGTCGGTACCCGCGTCCCCGAGGAAGAGCCTGTATTATGCTCCTTAATTAGCACCGAGAAAGATGTGGACAGTCCTCTTTGTCCCTCCCGTCTCCTCTCTCCCCTTTTCATCCTCACTCTCCGCCATACGTTGTCATTCTCCTCAATTATCTCCTTTACTTACCCTGCCTTTCCTCTCTCTTCTCTCCCCTTTTCTCTACTACCACCACCACCACCACCTCCTCCTCCTCCTCCTCCTCTTCCTCTCCCTCCTGCCCCTTCTTCTTTTCATACCATATCTATTCCTGATTCTCTTCCATCAAAGCTTTTCAGATCTACCTCATGTTAAGCTTTTTTTCCAGGACTTCTGTGGCTTTTAAGTGAAGCAAAGGGACAGGTAGAGGGTGAAAGGAGTGTCTATTTGTGTTGAATGTTAGGGGATAGAGGGTGTCCTGAGAGGGGGCAGGGAGTCGTGAGCGTGCGCGTATAGGGGGTGGTGATACCTTTGGGTTTAACGAGGCACTGTTTGTGTATAGCAGAAAGTAGGTAGGAGGTAGGAAGATGGGGCTGCCTCTGTTAACTCTCCTTCTTTAGTCTTTCCTGCTTTGTATTGCTGCCTAGTGTGAATCGTTAGTGATAAAATTGTTAGCTTAAAATTAGTAGATTGAGGTAGGAGGATGGCGTAGTGTGATGATGTGAAATTGAGCTTTTTTAGTGTAATACGTAAGATGCTGTGTGTTGAGGGTAATCTGCCTTTGTGTGGTTAGAAAGGCACAGGAAAAGGTAAAAGAATAAATGGTGGAAGAAAACAGGAAGAGTTGGAAGAGTGACGGAGAAAGAGGAGAAGGAAAAGAGAGAGGTGGAAGAGATAGATGGGTCAAGATGATGTAAGTTGAAGGAATAGCTGTTTGTGGCTTCTTTAGAGGAGAGTACACGAGTTAAGGGAAAAGAAAAAAAGCTGTTCTTGTTTATAGTGCTTCTTAAGGAAAGGGACGCGGAAGAATAATGGTTAGATAAGGTGCGCTGGAAGTGAATTAAAATGGCGGGGACTTACTGGGGAGTTGGAAGGGGAAGAGAGGATGCTGGGGATAAGATGATGTATATGTGAAGTGAGAAGGATTTGAGGGATGTGTTGCCCCCCCCCCATCTCTCTCTCTCTCTCTCTCTCTCTCTCTCTCTCTCTCTCTCTCTCTCTCTCTCTCTCTCTCTCTCTCTCTCTCTCTCTCTCTCTCTCTCTCTCTCACGCATGAATGAGAGGAAAATGTTAATTGAAATATGGCACTTTCTCTACGTAGACTTTTGAGGAGAATCGCTTCCTCGTCCTTGTTGGTGTAATGGAGGCGTTTGTTACTCTTTGTACGCGCGTCATTCCCCCTAAGCGCCCTATACAGGCGGCCTTAGGGACGCCTCGCTCCTCGTGTGTTTTGTCTCCCCCATGCTGCGTAAATGCCCCAAAGTGCGGTAGTATTTTAGTCTCAAATGGTCTTGACGCTGATATCGCGTGATCAATTTTTTTTTACATCGCAGCCTATTGCGCCGTGAGGCTTCCTCGCTGGTGGGTCCTAATGGTCGGCCCAGCCCGTTGTGGCACAGGCGAGTGTTTTATAGTGGCGTCATCCTTCATTGGCTCATACTGCCCCCCAGAGATCATCTTTGAGCCTCTCCTTGGAGAGGTTATCTAGAGTCCGGGTTGATAGGTGGTCTTCAGGGCAGCATGTGGGTAGTCTTAGGCCACTCGGCGGTAACTGAAAAATCCCAGCTGTGTACCGCCTAGGATTCGAACCGACGTCCCTCCTGGATCTCCCGAACACGCTACCACTCAGCCATGAAAATTATTAATTTCTTACACCAGGCTACCTAACATGAAATCTTATCAGCAGTAATAAAAGCAGTAGATACAGAAACAATAGACTTAGTATTCTGTTCTAATATTTAAAAGTTTTATACAATTTTATGTAGGACAAAACCTGCCCACATGCTCCCCAAAAAACATATCACCACATGGATTTTCCAAATAGCAAATTTGATGTCTCCGTGAACTTTTTGCGCCTCGCAGCAATCTTCAGCCTGTCATACGAGTCTCAGGAATGGAATATATCTAAATAACACCTGACAACATTTCTTGAAAGATATTAAAGAATGAGGGTCTTTGTATATTGAATCAGTGGGATGTTCCACTGTCTGGTACATGTCATAAATCGGTGAAATTTAATTAAATTTATTCTCTCTTGCCCTCTGGATCCCTCAAGTCATCAGCAGCCGCCGCCTTGTCATCTACACTGTCCAATGTAACGAGACCCGCTCCCTTCACTTCCTCTAATAACCACTCCACGAACTGCGTCCCTTTGAGGGGCGCGGCGGGATGAATGACCTTCCCGCCGGGGAGCTGCGTGGGGATCTCTGGCCCCAACCATTTGTCTTTCTCCCTCCTCTGCCCTTTGTGAAGGAGAACGTTCGTTTGTGAAAACATTTAAGGTGCTTCTTGGAGGCGAATAAGTTTTACTGTGTAGCCGCAAGTAGAATTGAGGATGATCTATTCTAGTTATCTGGAGTTGGTGAAAGAGAGAGTAGTTTTTTGGGGTCCTCCGATGCTTCCTTCCTAATAGCCTTGTAGGCACCTCTGTGACCTCTGTTAGCAAGGATTTGCTATTAGGGATCAATTCAGAGAAGCGCACTTCCCTGGGTCGAGTACCTTTCAGAGGAGGTGCTTGCTTATGCAAAGTGTCATTGGTGATAGCTTGGTAACAATTATTAACCAGCTGTTGCTTTCCCGTCAGTGGGCGCAATATATTGATGCCTCCGTAAAAGTGTGGAAACGAGCCTTTGTTCTTCATCCGGTCGTCAGATAGGATTCTTTTACAAAGAAAGGAGGCACCTCAATTCTTCTCTCCTCACGCAAATGTAAATAAAAAGCTGCAATAGTATAATTTCAGGGTAGGCGGTGGTCGAACTGGTAGCGCACTGGGCCCACATTCACCGCGTGATGGACGACGCGGGTTCGAATCCACACGCTACCACTCGGATTTTTCAGTCACCGCCGAGTGGCTTAAAACTACCCACATGCTGTCCTGAAGACCACCCATCAACCCGGACTCTAGAGGAAGCCGTCCAAGCGAATCAAGAACGAGTTCCGGGGGGCAGCATGAGCCAATGCAAGATGACGCCACTATAAACACTCGCCTGCGCCAGAACGGGCTGGGCCGACCATCAGGCCCCACCTGGAAGAAGCCTTGGGCCGACCATCAGGCCCCACCGGGAAGATGCCTACCGGCGCAATAGGCAACAACGTAAAAAAAAATAATAATAAATAAATAAATAAATAAATAGAAATAAAAAAAAAAAAAAAACATTGATAAAGAACACCAATTCCAGAGTTGGCATGATTTTTCCAACCCTGAAAGCGTTTAATTCGCAAGAAGGCAAAAAAAAAAAAGAATGCCAGGGTTTCGTTAAAGTTGACTATCAACTTTATAGAAACCAAATAAGACCTTGATCGTATTTTTGCGTCGTAAGCAGCACCACACAACCAGCGCCATCATAAAGTCATCTCCGGGATTGGCAAGACGAAGAAACGGATTAAAAGACGCACATGCAGTATTAACTTCGCGCTAGTAGTATTATTTTTTTTCTTCTTTTACCAGTGGATGTAGACGCGAAGCGACACACACGCACACACACACACACGCACACGCACGCACACACACACACACGACATACAACCCCCCAACCCCCCACCCATATACACACACGACCCCTCCCCCCCCCTCCCCCACACACACACACACACCCACACTCCCTCCACACACTTACACACACTCACCCACACTCATGGTCGGAACAATGCATAAATTCCCCTTTATCAGGAGACCAAAGACTCGGGTGGACCCACTTATCCCCCAGAACACACTAGTCTCCCCTGAAACCCTCCCCTAACTCCCCCTCCCTCCCCCTCCTTCATCCTCCTCCTCCTCCTGACCCCCTCGCCCCGCAACACTGAAGAGGGAAACTTTTCCCGTTCCCTGCCATCCTCCTTTGCCTCCTGACTTCCAATTACACACTCAAGCGTTTTTCCCCCAAGCCAGGGATTTATGTGCTTAATGGCCATCCCAGTATTCCATTTCGTCCCTCTAGTGAAGTTAGTTTCCGGGGACTCTGGATTGGAGGGACGCAGCCAGCTTTGCCCCGCGACCCGGCTGCCGGCATGGAGCTCTGGACATGAGGGAGGGAAAAAGAGACAGGGACGGAGATAGAAGTGGCGGTGAGGCTGTAGGGAAGGGAGATGGAAGGGAATGGAAGGGTCTGGATTGGGAGGGAAAGTAACAGAGAAAAATAGAGATAAAAGTCGTTGTGATAATGGAGAAGAGAAGGGAATTTGGAGATGAAAAGGGAGGGGGCAGGTAGGGAGAGAGTAACGTGAGGGAAATAGTGAGCGAGATAGAAATAGAAGTGGTATTAGAAGTAGTAGTCAGCCGGAGGGTAAATAATTGAAGGGGGGGATGTAAGGGGACAGTGGAGAGGAGAGAGAATGAGCCTGAGGGGAAAAAGGGAGGGGGATATATATGGATGTGGCGGGGGAGGGGAAGGGGACGAAAGAGGTACATGAGGAAAGGAAAAAGAGATGAAAGACATATATTGATGTGATAGTGAGGCTGAAAGGGAGGGGGATAGAGGGAGAGAGGGAGGGAGAGAGAGAGAGAGGGGATAAGGGAGGACCACAAGCTGTTCAGACTCCCTAATTCTTGCGTTAATTGGTTGGCTAAAAGCGGAGTCATTATTGTCAGACCGGTAATTAATTTGTACTTTACAGGCATCCGCAGCCACAGCCGCGGAGGGTCGTGACGGGGAGCGGGGGACGACGAGGGAGAATAGGAGGAGGAAGCGGGGATCCCACACGTCAGGAATTTCGCTGGGCAAGCCGTGAGTGTTCCTTCGCTCGTCCGCTGATAAGGATGCGTGTGGGTAGTTTCTTTGGGGACGGAGGGAGTGGAGGAAGGAAGGAAGGAAGGAGAGATGGGGAGGGATAGGTGTGGGTAGTTACTTCAAGGGGGGGTAGGAGTGAAGGAAGGGAGGAGAGTGAGAGGGAAAGGAGATGGGAGAAATTGAAGATGGAGGTTGTCAGTAAGTTAGGGAAGGGAGGGCAGATGGGACTTGTGTGGGTGAGGTTCTATGTGGAAGGAATGAGTGGGAGGAAATGTTGAGAAGTAAAGGAATGAAGGGCGGAAGGAGAGAAAAGGGAGAGAGGAGAAGAGAGAGCGAGCTGCTTCTCATGGTGAGGGTAGTGGATGGGAGTGTTTAAAAATGGAGGGAGGAGGAGGTAGAATGGCAAAGAGAAGGAGAGATATGAAAGATTGAAGATGGAGGAGAGGTTAAAGGGGCAAAGGGATTGTTTCTTGCGGCAAGGGATGAAACTGGGGTGGAAAGGAGGGAAAGAGGGAGAGTAACTTGGGAAGGTAGAGAGGGAGGGAGGGAATGGGAGATGATGATAAGATGAACTGGATGGGGTTGATGTAATATTGAGGACTGGGTGGCGTTTCTTCCTCTGTGCTTGGAAGAAAGGAGGGAGAGAGATAATAGGAAGTGAGAACCTGGAAATGGAGAAATGGATGAATAAGGAAGGGGAAGGGGCTCTTTTTATTTGCCTTATATGGTGGAGGAAAGGAAGAAGAGGAAGGGAGTGGACATGAGAGACTGAAAACTGAGAAGAGGTGGTTTAGTAAAGTTGAGAACATGTTACTGGCTGTGCTTTAAGAATATGTGGCCATGAACTTTGAGGACGTATGCCTCAAATGAACCTCTCCCGGAAGAATGACGGAACGAAACCAGGCAAGGATCTCTGGTGTTCTGCACGTTCAAAATATCCTTAAATACACTCCAAAATTATACGAACAAAAATATCATCTTGCTAAAGGTTGACTCCAAGCGTAGGAGACCAAAAACACCAGAGCTTGCAGGCGCGGTGTGCAAAAACAAAGTTATAGCAGAGAAAGAGCAGCCATCCATCGCGCCGGGGCAGGAGTCGGTAGGAGGGAGAGAGAGAGAGGAGAAGGAGGAGGAGGAGGAGGAGGAAGGGGAAATTAAGGTGCAAGGACAAACAAGAGGCGGAGCGGGGCGGCACAAGCAATAGCACGTCGACTCAATAAAATCAGCGAGCCTAATGGATTGACAAGCTCGAGCGAGTGCAGTCAATAACACTCGTGAGAGGAACTAAACTGTCTCGAACTTGAGAGAGACAGTTCAGCCAATACGGAAATCAATTAACGGGCCAAATTGTCGGCGGCACACCACTATTAAAGCTGCCATCTGGCGGCGCAGCGCAGCCCTACAAGTGTGTGTGTGTGTGTGTGTGTGTGTGTGTGTGTGTGTGTGTGTGTGTGTGTGTGTGTGTGCTAGTCTGTTTTTTGCATCTGTATATGACTTTTTCTGTTATTGTAAGTTAATGAATAAAGTTAGTCTATCAATCAATTAATCAGCTATCTGTCAGTCAATCAATCAATCAGTTTATCTATCTTTGTTTATGTATATGTATGTATGTATCTGTCTATCTATGTATTTATTTAAAATGTGTTATAGTGAGGAGCGAAGAGGGTGGGTCCGCACGTGTGGTGTGTGTGTGTGTGTGTGTGTGTGTGTGGGAGGTGGTGGTTGGGGGGGGGGCGACTTTGTGTGGGTGTAATTTACTCGAGCTTTTTCCCCACTCCGTTTCGTTCAGTTCGTCTTGGCAGGATCCGGCGAGTAATTTACCGCCGCAGGTAATTTCTCACTGTGGATTTAGAGGATAATTACACGCGGCATTAGAAAGCAGCGAGGTCGGGAAAGTCTCGAGAATGGCAGTGCTTAGGAGGAAAGGAAGGAAGAGAGGGAGGGAGGAATGGAGGAGAGGAGAGGAGGAAGAGATCTGTTGTTTCCGGGAGTGGGAGTGGGAGAGGGAGGGAGAGAGGGGTAAGGCAGTGTGTTGGCTTGTTGCGAGATTTATATTTTTCTCCCTAATTCGTTTGTTATGGCGTGCATTTGTTCAAGTTGGTGCACACGAGATTTATGATGACGCATGTGCAGCTTAAGTGTCGTTTGTAATTTTCCACGAGTGTAAATATTTTCCCCGTGTGTGGATTTACCGCGCGCCTCTGCATCACCGGCGCTGAAGAGGCGATGATTAGCTGAGCCCGTGTCCGCTGCAGCATCCAGCAACTCGCCGTCACACTGCGTCCATCCTTACGCCCTTCCGATGCATCCACACTTCCCTCTGTCAGTCGTGCATGATCTAATGGAATAACCAGGTGTTGGTCCATGCGTCGCAGTGTGAACCGAGCAGGAATTTTGTTTCAACTTACACTACAAAATACGAGTAGTAGTATAAATCCAGTCGAAAAATGTAGGTGCATCAGTTTCTGAAGTAAATTTGTTTATTAATTAGTGTATTAATTAAGTATTCATAGTATTGATTAACTAATTTGATTCCATTCTTACCTTGGAACGGTATGTTTGACATTAATCGATATTATTTTTCACAGGCATGGAAAACCCTCCAAAGACTGAAGAGAAAACAGCAACAGAAAATCGGTGTGACTTCTACAAGTTCCTCTTCAAAAGTGGCCCAAGTTTCAAAGAGTAAAACTTCATTCATAATTTAGTTCCAGAGTTGTCTCTTTAAAAAGTCACTTTGTAGAAAAGCGAAAAAATATAATGTTAGGTGGACTATTCCAAAGTTTGTCGGTAAAAGGGATGGGGGCTAAAAGTACTGGTAAACTTTTCCGTTATTTATGAAGTAGTCAGCGCTGGGATGAGAGCGTTGAAAGTTTAGTAGCGGGAGGCGAGAGGCGGGATGTCGTGGTTGACAAATAAGGAAATTAATTATTAAAACGGAGGTAGATCACATGAAGAGAGGAAACACTGCGGTGGCCTGTGAGTGGCTGAGGACAGGTGAACAAAGTTGGGTGGTAAGACAAATAGCTTTGGACATTAAATAATTATATGAAAAGTGGAGGCCACCCCCTCATGCCACATATGGGATGCTTACTTCATACTGCACAAGGCCCTTTTTTTAACTGACGTCTTGAGTCCTATAAGAAAGTAGTAAAAACATCTGAATTGGAAGGAGCGGCTTTAACAATAAGTACAAATAGTCCAGTTCCGATCCTAATGACGCCCAGATAGAAAATGAAGAAAGGGAAAAAGGTTGACTGCTCAGTGGTATCGGAAAGGGTGGAGTTTTGTGGAGAACTGTCTCATTGAACAGTGGGGAAATTGAGGTTTTAAAACAAAGACAACCATCATCCATTACATTTTTTTCTGGATTTAATTTTCCGGATTTAATTTATTCAAAAGTATGGTTAATTCTTTTCTTCTAAAACACCCTATCTCATTTCCAAAGCTATTCTTGGCCCTCCTTAGAGCCCCAATCACGTTTAGGGTTATAGACACTTTAACTCTTCTTTGGGGCTCTCTCATAGTTCTGATAATAATAATAATAATAAGTTAATAACAGTAACAATAATAATAATAATAAATAATGATAATAATAATAATAATAATGTAATAGAACACAGAGTCGTTAACCCGCCTGTAGTGTTTATTTTGTGTTGTATTTTTCTTATTACGAATACTCGAAACACGTCCTTTCTTGATGTCCTGTTTGTGTTTCTGGAATACAAACCCGAATATGCACCAACAACACTTGCGGAAGAGCATTAACACCTGGTGATCATCCGGACTCACCTATCATTGTCCAGAAGTAGAAGTTGTCGTAGAAAGATTAAAAACACACACACACACACACACACACAGTCTATTCAGATAAGCATTAATAACCTCCTTGTTTACTAACCTTTGATATACAATAATACCTATAGTTGATCGATGAATCCCGCCGCAGCCTCCACCCACAGCCACATGATTGATGATTGCCCCGGACAAAGTATTTAATTGGTGGTCAGTGGATGCGCTGGAGGCAGGTTTATCGGTCCCGTTAATCCGAGCAGACCGCGGTGATTGGAGGGCCGTGCGTGTATGGGGTTTCAGGGGACGTATTGTTGTGGTTGTTACAGCTGATTGCACAAAACAGGACGCGAATTAAAGCGTTCGTGGCATCATTAGGGCGTGGGAGGAGTGGCCAGGGAGCAGCCCTTTAGCCCTTAAAAAGCATGGGTGAGGGGGAGGGGGCAGCAGGGAGGGGGTCTGGTAGAAATGAGGGAACAAAGTACGTAATGAGAGAGAGAGAGAGAGAGAGAGAGAGAGAGAGAGAGAGAGAGAGAGAGAGAGAGAGAGAGAGAGAGAGAGAGAGAGAGAGAGAGAGAGAGAAAAGCAAAAAAATAAAGAAAAAGAAAAAAACAAAAAAGAGAAAGAAATAACGAGGAGAAAATGAGAAAGGAAGAACAAGAAAGAAAAACAAGCGATAGAGGAAGGAAGAGAAGAGACGTATTCTGGTGTATTTTTGTGCATGAAGAATATTACCACACGCTCCTCCTCCTCTCCCTCTTTCCCCCACCCCCCCACCCAAACAACCACCCACGGCGATGATAATAATTAAACCTGAATTTGGAAACGGCATTATCATCGCTAAATGCATTACTCATAATTAAAAGACTATCATATCAGCTGCAAACCTTCCTAATGAGATACGGAGCCGCCGCATATTGCATTCTAATTCGCGACCAAACAAACGAGCAAACAAACAAACAAACAAAAATTACCATACATATTTGAACTTGACACACTGAGCTATAAAAATCCCTTGAACTGACATACTTTTTATATATTCAAATTTGACAGTGTATGGAAGCCTCTTAGTAATTATAGTCATCCACATTCATATTAGTAGGAGAGTAAAATATATCAGGCGGTTTTTTTTTTATGTTTAAAGAGACTTAAATGTTCACGAGTTTCATTATTAAAAGCTTGCATAAGAGAAACACGCAGCCCGGCGCCTCATTTCCGGGATTCGTAGCTAATGCGATATTCCGTTTTAGTGCGGGTGCAAAAGTGGGATTACTAGCGATAATGACGTTTCAAAATCAGGCTAAATAGTAGTGTGAGAGCGAGCGAGTGCGTGAGTGAGTGCTGTTATGGGGGAGAGAGAGAGAGAGAGAGAGAGAGAGAGAGAGAGAGATAGAGATAGAGAGATAGATATTCAACTGACATGTAAGTAATATATACTTGAATGGTGAAAACATTACTCTATAAAGAGATATTCCTTCTATCAAAAGCAATATAGATGAAAGTCGTGCATCCAACACCTCTCTCTTGTATCCCCGTCTCAAAGGCTCATAACTTGAGCTCTCTATGCAAGCAGCACCCATTGATAGTTGACAGACAATCTTTGGTCTGTAACTCGTGTCCAACAGTTTTTATATTGGGAAGCATTTCTTGCGCCTCAGTTGGGCTTCATATCCTCAAAGCTGGGTGATTAGGTGATGTATTCAATTTTTATTATTATAATGGCAATGATTGTTAATCTTATTTATTTTTCTTACTTTTGGTGCCTTGAGACATTAATTTTGTTGAAAATTCAGCATGTTGGTGGGTAGCTGAGGCATGTCAATCTTTTACTGCTTTGATGTTGGGGAGGCTGAGGAGGTTCCACAGTACCCACTAAACTCAAGATTTTCATGTCCTTTTGCTACAGGAACGGTGGGGAGCTAAGCTGGAAAGAAGGCAGCAGAAGATAGAGCTTAGTTGATGATCAGCTGCATGGTGGTGACTGGCCAGCAAGGAGGAAACCGAGTCATGTGAGTTTATGTATGCTTGTTGGAATGAGGCGGAGTAGTCTACGGCGGTGCTCTTCAAAATGATAACCCCCACTTGTAGACATTGACACCTTGACAAAGCCTCTGCAACACATTATTTCATTTTCATATCTGATTTCTCCCCCTCCAAACAACAGCTGTCAACAGAGGCTGAAGAGCTCTGTGGCATATTAGAAGTAAACAAAATATCTGAAGTTGATGGTGCCCATTTATTGCATCAAAATTACAATGCATGTTATTAAAAAATGGGGTGCTAGAAAATATCATGACTGTTGTGATGCCAATAATGATGTTCTCTTAGTGTAATGAAGCATTATTATCAGAATAAATTCGTAGGAAATATGTTTGGCCTTGCTTTTTTAATTGATAAAATAGTCTTCTGGCTGTTTAATATCACAAGATAGGAAGAAAACTCCAAAAATTGTGCATAAATGGGCTTATTTTGGGCTGAAAAAACTGTGCTAAGTCCAAAATACCTGAAAGAGGCTCCGGTGAAAAACTGGGAGCATTTTTTCTTAAATGAAACAAGAAGAGTGTCCCAGGAATGTGTTTATTATGCAGCTTTCTGAACCCTTTATATTACAGAGAGAACTTGCAACACTAATTTTTAAATATTTTCCTAAGGTACCACCAAGGGAGTAGGAATATTCAACTTGGTGTCCTTGCTCCTTCGAGGTGTGGTTCAGGGAGGATGCTGCCAGGCCTAACAAGCCACATCTGTACAGACCTGGAGGGTGTTACAGGAGAAGAGGCTCATGGTCAGAAGGTACCTGTTGGGGAGAAGGGAAGATATTAGCTGACACTGGGCATTACGAACTTTGAACAAAATCAAAGATTAAGATGTGAACTGTGATCATGTGTGTCTTGTAAATAAAGCTAAGGAGCACACTGTTGTGCATCTTTTAACACGAGAAGCTCAAAATATTTCCTCCGGAGGCTGTTTTAGGTATTTACGAACCCATAATGGGGTCCTACCCATTTTCGTTGCAGGTGTTTAAGCAAAGTTTGTATATAATATAGGCACTACTGGTTTGACAATTTAAATGGAACAAATTTGCCAGATATATATACAGTTTTTCGGAATTATATAATACTTTTAATCAACCCATTATGGCACATACTCATACTGTGTTTGTAGAGAACCTACAATATTGAAGTGCAAAATTTATAAATGGAACACCACTTATGCTCTATAAGCATCTGGCTTCAGCAGAAACAAAGCAGAGTGCCACAACTGTATTTATAAACCGACATGTGGCAAATCGGTGGCAAATCGGTGGCAAATCGGTTGGCAACATCAAGGTCAGTGACCTTGTTTTTGCTGATGATGCTGTACTTTTTGTGGAACTGATGGGCAGTGAAGCCACTGGAAGTGAATGTCTCCTGGGCCAGAAAACAAAGTCCAGTCATTTGGAGGCATACTGGCTGACACAGTTCAGTCTGGTCATGCGTGTGGTGAGGACATCAAGGTCACCAAAAGTTTCACATACCTTGGTAATGTAGTTCGTCACCTGGCAGTCACTCGACGGATTGATCTGGCCCACGGTGAGATGGCTAGAGTAGCTGCATGGAGGCTTGCTCAGGGGGCCCATCAGAGGTGGAGGTGGTGAGTGATGTAACGCGCCCCCTGGAGTATGTTCATTGTTAGTAGTAGTTCACTGGTCACCTGGCATCACCTCTGAATCCACATCCTCTTTAATTAAAAGGTCCACAATGTTTATACTGAATTGCATTGGCTCAATATGATCGACAATACCAAACTATGTTTACTACAGTATGACCGAAGAATAAAGTCACCCTCAACCCCCTTGAGCCAAGTAACCAAACTGAGAACATAAAAACTAGCGGATGAAGAGAACCCAGCATCGTAGGCAATGATGATAATGTGTGTACAGGTTTGTTTTCTATATGTATGTGATATTTGTCTTGTATTTATTCGCAAACTCCTTAATATATAGCCATAATTCTCTTTTCTTCCCAAGCCTCCCTCAATATTCGGTGCTGTTTTGGTATGTTATCTACCTTCGAGTAGTTTAAAACGAATTTATTCGTCAAATTAAAAAGTGAAAATGAGGAAATTCACAGCCACTCATCTAAAGGCATTCCTTATATCACGGAGAAATGCCACAAAAAGGTAATCAGCATCATGACGGAGTACTCGCCTGCAGTAGGTGTCTCGCGCATGGTTTTCATAATTTTGGTCTTCGGTCGAGCCACATCTTTCTATACCTTGAGTACGAGCTCCCGTACCTCGATCCACATAGTTCTCCTGGTGATTGACCGTACTGTGGACGTTCATCCACCAGGTTTCTTTTACTTTATTTTATCATTATTATTTTTTTCTAGCCTTCAATGTCCTCAACTATTTTTCGCTCTTTTTTTTCCTACTGCTAAATCTCTACACTCTGTCTGCCTCATTGTAAGACACGACTGAAACTTCAAAGAATAATCTGATGCCCCTCCTGTGCCTCGTTTGATAGGTCTATCGATCCTGTGGTACACTAGTGAACAGCGGCCGCGGTGCTGGGACGGTGTTGCTCTACAGTACCAATCTGAACGCTGCAAGCTGAAGTGGGAGTTGTGGTCCTTTGTCGTGCCTTCCGCGTCACACAGCGCGGCAACGTGATTCCTAAATATTTAGTTTACGCTGCACGCTGACCTAAATGAAAATAAATATTGAACACTTGTCAGCCTCGTTTTTGGCGTAAAATTCAATCCTAACATTTATCCACTTTGCGTCACTGTTACGCCCGGTGTTAAATGGAAAATACTATGTTGGGATTAAATTACGTCAAAAGCGAGACTGACGGAGTGGACACCGGTGTGCAGGCGTGTAATCATTGCGAAAATATATTTATTTAGAAATCCTGATTTAATTTAATTTGGACGATACTTCATGAAAGGACGATGAAGGTGGAAAAAGCAACTATTGTATTTCAAATTCCACGCAAATTAAGATAAAACAATGAGACACTTGCCTACATGAAACTTTAAATATGATATGTACGTTATTCTTTCATCAGACACACGACACTTTTCCCTTACTCCTGAGGCTAAGAAAGAGTAGATCTCAGTAAATGAACTCCGTAAAAGAACCTCGTATCTGAAGCTTCGAGAGTGGGGGAAGCTGGGTGAGAGGATGACTTCTGATGACACGCACCTATAGAACACGGGGGAGGTTGTGGTAAATGAAAATAAAAGTTTAATAAAAAGTGTCCCACAATAGAGATAATGGTTCTGATCGACCAAGTTATTTCTCACGCCTTGCCTTCATCCCGCGCTGCTCGGCGGGGGATTCCCAGCGGCGCCGCGGCATTAAAACTCCCCGCCAGGCAGCTGCGGCCACTCCGCCCGCCGGTGCTGCGGAGAGGCGCGCCTATTAATCCTGATTGGCTCGTTTTAACCCTAATGGAGAGCCGAATTGCCAATCAAAATATCAGTGACACCATTAACTAACCCAACGCCACGTCACCACCACCCACGTGCGAGAGAGAGAGAGAGAGAGAGAGAGAGGTCATTGATAAGACTATAACCACTAATATTCCGCTTATAGTGTGTGTGTGTGTGTTAATACGGAGCGTCGCGCCTCACATCCCTGCCGCTCATGATCTCATAGTATCTCTTCAACAAGCCTCGTGCGTCAGTTTATAATTACATGAACACAATTTTTAACCTTTAATCCTATTGGCGACACTGCAACACCACTGAACTTGCCAAACGTGTCGGCAATCCAGATAAGTGCAATAGGAATTAAATTAGAATTAAACTGTGAAGTGACAATCTGTACTAGATTTCCATAATACAGACTATTGAAAAAGGAATTAAAATACAAATATGTCTCCAATTTCCATATATAATAAATCACTACGGGAACATCTAGGCAGTTACGAAGAAGGTTACTTTTCATCATATCAGATTATGAAAAAATTGTAATATCTTAACTTCACTCGGAGGAGTACTCAGAAATGGTCAGCGTCCAAGGAAGTTTGACAAAAAATACAATATAAATGTATAAAGTTTTTCGTCTCATAACTTGCCTCGGCGGAGAGACTTGTCCTGCCCGGCTCGTGTTTTATTCAGAGCGGCGACGCGGAGCTCGGGATCAGAGATGTTTATTTCAGCGTATCATTAACCTTTGAAAATAGCTCGGAATTGCTTCAACATAAGTTTCTTCTTGATTTTGAAATGCATATCTTGTCCGTACCGAGTTCAGTATCCTCCATTTGTTATTGGGTGACCGAATTGCAAGGATGATTTCTGAATTTATTGCTACTCTGTTATCAGATCCACAACTTTATTTTGACAGGGAAGGTGTCTAAGGATGCGCAGTCGGCTCTTTACATCACACCTAATTTATATTTTTTTTTCTTCAGATTAGATAGATGTCTTATGAACGTAAATCAAGACAACTGATATATGTTCGTTGCTTTTGCGGCATGCAGTTGTTCTCGAGTCTGACGGTCTTGTATACGACAGTCACAGAATCCGGCCACATCATTTATTTCAGGAGCGCTGCATGACAAATGGTGTGTGCTCGAGAACTTCCTTCAGTCTTCTTTCTTCCCTTTCTTTGCCTTCCTTTCACTAGACACAGACCACTCCTTTCTCTTTCTCCTCGTTAACCACCACCACTTACTACTACTACTACTACTACTACCTTTTCATCATCCTCATCGTCATTATCATTATCATTCAAATCAAGTATTCAGCGTCGTCGGAGCCTCAGCGACGTGGCCGTATCCTATCGTACCTCACAAATCAGCGTGCTCTGGTGCGTGAACTGGTTTATATAATAGACACTCGAGGTCCATGCTACCCCGTGATGTTCCGCGGTTAATGGTACACAGCAATCGAAGCCAAGGTCAGTG
The DNA here is from genome assembly GCF_024679095.1 of Eriocheir sinensis. NCBI lineage: Eukaryota > Metazoa > Arthropoda > Malacostraca > Decapoda > Varunidae > Eriocheir > Eriocheir sinensis. The sequence continues at coordinate 4,746,743 of NC_066554.1, read as the reverse complement.
GACTCAAATGTAGATATCTCCGTCCATCCTCCTCTGGCCCCTGACTTCCCATTCTTTATAGACTTCCATCATGAGGTTACTGGAAATAGAATTCAAATCATGCCGCGAACCTTCTCTCTTTGTAAAGGATCAAGCTTTCGGCACAACACGACGGCTGATCAAGATTAATACGGGTGCGCGTGTGTGTGACTGGATGTGACGCGGCGGCAACCCCAAGAGTAATGACGCTCTGATATCGCACAAATGGAAACACTGTTGGGAGGGCGCCGTTGTGGTGTGTTGACAAAGGCACGAGTACACGGGAGACAGCACCTAAGCGGGGACAGCAGCAAGCACAGCCAATATGCCGAGTACAATCACACCGCATTATTGGGGATCAGCGTGTTGTGTGAGAATGGTTTTGTGGAGGCTTGGATCAGTCTAGCCATAACCTAACGACGATGTACTGTGGTAGCCTTTCATATGAATTTGCTTGATTATTTAGGTCAAGGGCCACACCAAACACACCAAACGATCCTAAAGGGGATACACTAAACAAAACAAACGAACCTAAAGACGATATATTATGATAGCCTGTGATATGAATTTGCTTAGTTATTTAGGTCAAGGGCTACAGCAAACCTAAGTGAAGGGCACGGATACGGGATGAGTTCAACGGAAACGCTCGCCAGAATATTGTGCCTACGTAATACCTCAACTTTGCCTCTCCGTGACACGCTTCGTCAGCCTCGTGCGGGAACGGAGTATCACGCTGCGCCAAACTTATCACTATTACCCCCTCCGCGAGCGTCAAAATAACATATTCCTCTCCTCCAACAAAACCTCTTTGCTCGCCTCCCTAAGTTTGCCTTCTGCATACTTGAGGAGCGGAGGGGAAGGGGCTGTGTGGGGTGCCGCAGTGAGGGAGGATCCACCCCCTATTCCTCCCGTGTCTATCCTCGCTAAGTGAAAGGGTGAGGCTGTTTTTTGTGACTTTCTTTGTACAAGTCTTCATACATCGTCTTAACGGAAGCTCGCGCGCGTCTCTCGCAGAAAGGAGGGAAAACGGAGAGAGAGGAGCAAAGGGAACGGCGCTTGAGAGGACGGGTGGGAAAGCCAGAGGGAAGGACGAGGGGCAGAGGTAAAGAGCAAGACTAAAGGAGAGATGGAGGGGAGGACAGAGGACAACGGGGGAAGGCGAAGAGGACGAGGAGAGAGACGAAAGAAAGGACAGGGTTGGGAGAGGTGAAGAGCATCACCTTGCAAGTCTTTTTTCACTTTCGCGGTGATTTACTGGAATGGGCGGGAGGAAGGAGAGTAAAGAAAGCTGGATGAGAAAAAAGAGAAAAGGAAGGAGGAGAGCTTAAGAAAATATGGAGGAACAGGAAACAGAAAGCTTCTTGGCTAATGACGAGGCTGTCTTTGATAATATAAACTATTTGTGAAGCACTTCGTGACCCGCACCACAGATCAACGCATTGACCTCCTCATTAGGCTTCTGTCGCTACAGTGTAAAGGTTAATGCAAGTTTTTCAATAAGATCGTTTTCCCACTAGCTACGCATGCGGGAGTTTTGTTCCGGTGGTGGATGGATGGATTCAAGATAACTCCCGCTAATGTTGTCATGCATCTTCCCTCTTGTACTGGAAGACAATTATATCTAGTTATTGTGTTCATCTCCGGTGATCGTCTCTTTTCGGCATACAGAGGTTGAGTTGTTAGTGATATATTTTTATACTGCTGTGCCTTCAGTGATGGTATCGTTTTCGTGGCGCGTCGCTGTACTCTCTAAAGTCTAAACCCTAAAGGATCTCTCTCTACGTCCATCTTACTATTGCAGAACCATAACTGCGCTGTGTATTTCATGTAAGGACTCCCCAGTGAGTTATGCAAAGATAACATTACCCACAGAGGAGGAGGAGGAGGAGGGAGAGGAGGAAACGGAGCAGAAACTGAAGACACGACCCAAAGTAATCACGAACCCTTGTGAATTATTGACAGTATTTTTTTTATTAGTTCAATCAACATTAATTTCACTCTCGACATAATTTTGCTCTTGCCATGAATATTACATAGATATTATTATTATTATTATTATTATTATTACCACTACCACTACTACTACTACTACTATCCCATTACTACTATTACTACTACTACTACCACTACCACCACCACCATCAGCACCACCACTGCTACTACTACTACCACTGAAACACCGAAAAATACAAATAAATCATAACCTGACTCAAATTTTTTCCTCACCCCGAGCTTATAACCTTGCTCGTGTGTCGTGTCGGGGGAGATAAAAATATCTTAATCCAGCAGCGAGTGAGCGAGTACGGCGATTGAACGCGAATCTGCACAGCAAAAATGCAAGGCTTTCAATGTTAGTCCAGCAGCATTAAAAAGGCTCACCACTTTGCATATCATTAACGCTCCGTGATTAAAGTTGAACGTCATTTCGGCAACAGGAAACTCAAAGCCTGACGAGGAGAACCCGGAATACAAAATGGCTCTGGAGACTTGGCCAACTTCGGGTAAATCGAAAAAAGAATGTCTGGAAAAGGTTAGAAGTGCAGCTTTGGCGTGTTTTGATGCGCGGGGAAGACTGGGAAAACATAACAAAACGAGAATTCAAAACTCTTAACGCATACTTCTCGGGTAAGCCTTCCAGTCAAGCAAACATCACCAACACCTTAGAAGTAAAGCATTTTCTCGTTTGCATACGCGGCGGAGACACGAGAAACGGCGATCAGAATAATATAATAACGCTTACTTCAAATCCATAGTTCTCGTGAGTCTTTCTTTCAAGCAAACAACTCAACACCTTAATCTCCTATCTTTTTTTTGGATGCGTAGCGAAATCACGAGAGAGATGAAAAGAAACCGCAAAAGCATTGACCCGAAGTAGATATCACGCATGCACACCCTTCACTCAGGTAAAGAGATCATCAACACCTTTGAAGTGAGGCTGCTTCCCGTCTCGATGCACAGTAGAAACCCGAAAAAAAAAGAAAAAAATAACTACAAGTTGGCTCTAAGGCAGGAGGCACAGTGAGCAGAGAGTCACGCAAGGATGTGAATACATGAACTAATTCTACGTTGTCTGGGTTCCACCATCCTACACCTTTAAACCATTAATAAGTAAATATTCCGTTTGTAACCCTCTCAGTCAGGTAAACAATGTCATTAAGCACCTCACAATGATACCTGTTATACAAACTAACACTTAAAATTTGAGAGCCTCTGCCTTGGATCTTTAGGTCTTACAGAAGTAGGTACTCCTCGAGATGCTGATCAAGGTGAGCACAAGGAAATTAGAAAAAAGTGAAAGCCATACTGGAACGTTGGCAAGCTAATATTCCGCGTGTCAGTCTCTCCCTCATGCAAATACACACACCAAACAACAAAGTACATTAAACACCAGCAAGTGATACGCGGCGAGATGATGTCAAGGCGTTTAGAAAATAAGAATAATTATATATTATTGACACGTTTACCGCAAGTAGGCCATTTAGCGTGCAAGACACCCAGTCAGACAAATAATCACGAAAGAGCAAGCAAATCAAAGGCAAGACAAACAGGTGTTACGCGGCGAGACGGCGGCCAGGTGCGCTCATGAGAACACTATGTGACAACTAGTCGATGGGAGGAGGCGGGAGAACACGGGCCCGGATTTTATATTGCGCCGATTCCCTACCACACCGATTTCCCCGGAGGCGAGTTCCTTGTGAGACAGATTTCCTATGAGACCGATAATGTAGCCGGCAAGTTGTGGCCAATATTTTGCGGCGAGTAATATTAGGAAGACGCCACTCACTTCAGAACAGCCTCTAATTACCTCCTGACGCTCGGCTCTATTCCAAGGCGCATTTTGGTGATCATTTCCGCAAGTTAGAGATGAGTTCGCCGCGAGGTTTGCCGAAGTCTCGTTTTAGCCGAACACTCACTAGCTTGCCTTCCAACGCGTATCTTTGTGATGATTTCCGCGAGTTTCTGATGGGTTTGCCTCGTGATGCAAAACAAGTCTCAGTTTAGTCAGTCACGCACTCGATGCATCCCGTGAGTTTCCCTTGTGCAGCCAAAATATAGAGATAAGCCTTATTTTAGTCATCCACTGAATAGTTTACCTTCCAACGAGCCTTTCTGTGTTGTGCAGCCTTAATTAGCACGAACCTTATTTTTTTCTCCTCCCTTTCGCCAAAGACGAATTCTGAAGCAAGAGGTGCAGAATAAACTACATCATAGTCACGCAAGAGCTTGCCTTATACGGCCCAAAAATTACAGGCACCCTATTTTCTCTTCTCATTTTCGCCGGAGACAGGTTCTGTAACGACGCAGAATGAGGAGGGTGCGGGCGTGTGCATGGATAGCTTTCTTGATATATTTTCCTGCACGCCCCAGGTAGTGGAGGTAAGCTTTAATCCTCATCAGCCTGTAAACTGCTTAGCGTCATCCCCTTGCATCTCATTTCCAAGCCACACACTAAATCACCGGCGCTTTTTCCGGAATTACCAAAGGGCTGAACACCTGCTGCTGACACCACTATTGTTCATCACTAACAATGCAAGTTCTTTAGTGAGGTGGATCTACTCGCTCTAGACCCCAATGTGTTTACAAGATTAACATAACGCCTCTTTTTGAGCGAGGGACATTGATCCAGGCTTTAAACAGCGGCTCCAGCAGCTGTCTGAGGAATTACGTAACTATCCCAGTCTCGCAATCATAATTGTTTTTCGAAACGAATATAAAAAAAAAGATAAGTCCTCTGCACTTGCGAAACATATTGCGTAAAATCAGACTGCGGTTTGATTCTTCATGCGGATAACGACCACAAGATATATTGAAATTTGACAATATTGCAGTTGTATGAGGAATGGAAAAGGTTGGTTGACTGACGCAGATCAGAGCAAACCTACTGGCGCAGAAAGTTGTCTGTCGGTCGAGACTGGAAATACTTGATGAATGGATGACAAACTGTTTCAATCACCAATGTAACCGGATGCTGCGGAAACAAGAGTAAAAAAAAAAAAAAAAAAAAGGAGAAAAGTATGTATATAAAAAGGATCATAAATAACTTTTTCTTTATATTTGCAGCCAATTGCACCGGTAGGTCTTCTTGTGGGGCCATGGTGATTGGTTTCAGCCTGTTAGTGGCGCGGCCGAGGTGTATTGATCGTGTGCGGTGGTATATGACTTGTTCGGCCTATGTTGCTCCCAATGTTCCTCTTGGGTTAGGTTGCTTAGTTTAGGGTTGATTGATAGCAGACTTGCCACTCAAAACATCGCATTTATCAGTTCCAGGGCCCAAAACTTTCTTACCCACAGATAACGAAATACCTGTTTAAGTTATCGTTAAAAGCATTAATTATTGACGTTTGTTTGCGATAGCTGTGACTCAGAAACCGGAAAATACGATGTGCTGAGTGTTTGAATACGATAATTTGGTAACCCTGATTGATAGACAGCTAGGAAACGTGTCGGTAATCTAGACCCATACGGTTGAAAACCATCAGCTGGTTGCCGCGAGAAAATACACACGTCCTTCCACTGACCATTCCCGCCTCCCCATAACGAAAAGGATCAAAACGGCAGCCAAATGCTTCCAACTATTCCCATCGTAACGTATTTGGGTGATGAGAGACGCGAGCGCAAAGACAGCGAGTGGCAAGAAAATGCAACCATTGAGTCAGCCAAGGAATGAGTGCACCATAAATGCGTTGTTCTAGCTGTCCAACTGTGTATTATATATTGTCGCTTTACTGGACACTATTGGCACCACCAGTTAATGGGCGGAATAAATATTTACCGTCACAGCTCTGAAGGTACGAAAGGAGCATCACTAATGACGTTCCCAAAATTACATTCCGAGGCGAGGACGTGAGGTGGCTGCAGGCTACTGGGAAGTTAACACCACAGTTCTATAGGTTCAAAAAAGTGATTCACGAGGGACGTTACTTACACGGCGTTATGAGACAATGAGGCAAAGGACTGACAACCAAGAGGAACTAGAAGTGTCCTCACAGCGTCCCTCTCAACCCTCCGTCACAACGTAAGCAGGACATCAGACAGAAATCATTAACTACCTAACTTGTTCCACGTTCTACAACAAGGACATGAGGGGCCGAGGGCTAAAAAGTCAACGAATCGCCTTCACAGTATATACGCCCCTCTGAACCGTTCGTCAAAGGTAACAAACCGCAATGCAGACACATCATGAACTACGCAACTTCTTCCACATGCAACAAAAAGGACACGAGGGAACGAATGCCAAAAAGTACAAGTTCCCTTCACAACGCGTCGCTCTGAAACGTCCGTCAAAGGAAAGACAACACACCACGAACAAACAAACAAACAAACGCACATCGATAGCGGTCACAAGGCATCAACGAAAACAAAAGAACCTCAGACACCGCAGTGATTCCAAACGTGTCAGTCAGTTTCCCGCCAGCCTGTCTGTCGTCCAGGCGTCCTCTGTTAGAATTTCACGAAACAATCGGAAATTCGTGTGGTGAAATATACATGAGGTGAACTTGGGAGCGAAAACACTCGAGTAATTGTGTCTTACGAAGTTATAATGGCGGCGGTAAGTCATGGAAGGGGAGAAATATTAGACAAACAGCAAACCCCAATCTTCAGGGTCGCGGGGAGGAGGAAAGGTGAGCAGGGCGCGCGGGGAGGCTTGGAGGGATGTGTGTGTGTGTTTTTATACCATACAGACAACGGTAACCGAGTCTCAGCCACTGACTTATATCGCCTCACTGACAATGAAATACAACACGAGAACACTAAAGTAAATAACATGAAAGTAAACTACACTACTGCTCATCTTGCTTCACATATGTGCTAAGAAGACCCACCGACCTAGTAATGCAGACTAAACAAATCGCCACACATATATTTAACTAAATTATAACACAACGGTAATGCAACAACTACTGGTAAAATAAATATGTATAATCCTGCGTTTTTTTCCTTGGACGTGCTAATCTACCAACCGCTGATTAACAACGTGCAAAGATTAAGCCAACAAGAAGAGCAAATTATAAAACAGAAAACACAAAATCGCGAGAAAAAACTACACTGGGTAGTATTTCACAACTCCACCACAACAACCAGACAACCACACACATCTTGAAGGAGAAATCATCATCTAGCAACGTGTAAAGATTAAGCCAACAAGAAATGCAAAATAAAATAGAAAACAAAACCGCAAAAGAAAAAAAAGCATAACATCGATTATTCCACAACTATTCCACATCAACCACACCACCACACACATCATGAAGGAGAAATCAGCAACCAGCAACGAGTAAACATCAGGCCAACAAGAAAAGCAAGATAAGAAAAGAACGATACAAAACCGCAAGAAAATAAAAGCATAACATCGATTCCTCCACAGATCCACCACAGCGACTAGACCCCAAGCATCTTTAAGGAGAAATCAGCAACTAAGAAAGTGTGAATATTAGACCAAGAAGAGCAAAATATAAAGGACAATATAGTACCACAAGAAACAAAGAAAATTATAAAGCTAACTACACCAACCAGGCAATCCCACACTTCTTAATGGAGAAATCGGCAACCAGCAACAAGTAGATATTAGGTCGACAAGAAGAGCAAGATATTAAATGTTAAATGAATAATACAATACCGCAACAACAAAAAATAATATACCACAACCATATCAATCAGGCCACCACACAAATCTTAGAGAGAGAAATCAACAACCCAACATTACGAATTCAACCATGAAATAAAAAATAAAATAAAAAAAACGATAGAATATTCCACTACGACAAACCACCACACATTTTCAAGGAGACAATAAACAAAAACCCGACATTACGAAAAGAGCAAAACCGCGAAATAAATGGGAAAAAAAAGCCGGCGACATAAACACAGCTAGAGCAGGCGATAAACACAACACTCCCCGACACCTCGACCTTTAGGGAGAGCATTAAAAACCCTCATTGTGGGCCTCGACGCTGGGCTCCTTCACGTGGGCGAGGCCAAGGAGAGGGGAGCGCCATTCTTTTTCGTTGTGTTTTCTTAGTCTTCCTTTTATTCTTCTTTTTTCAGGATTATTCTTTTTCTTTATTTTTTTTCTTATTTATTTTTTTTTTCTTCTTTTCCTCTCACTTTTATTTTTGAATATTTTTTTCTAGTTTCTTGTTTTTCTATTTATTTATTTTTCTTCATTTCCTAATTTTTTTTTTCTTGTGTTTTCTTGTTCTTGATTTTGTTCTTTCTTCATCCTTTCTCATTTTTTTCCATCATCTTTTATTTTCATTTTGTATTTTCTTAGTTTTCTTGTTCATTTTATTTTTCTTGGTTTTCTTCATCCCCTAATTCTTGTTCTTGTTCTTCTCCTTTTTATTATGAAGCTTGTTATTTCTGTCCTTGGTCTTGTTTCTTCCCGTTCTCGTCCTTCCCGTTCTCCCTCTTCCCGTTCTCCCTCTTCCCGTTCTCCCTCTTCCCCTTTCTCAGTTAATGATAAAGATAAAAATAACAAACTGACCAAACTTGACATCGCTCCATCCTTCCCCTCTTCGCGGAATAATAAAGAAAGAGGAGGAGAAGGAGGAGGAGGAGGGAGAAAAAGAAGAAGACAACAGAGGCGAAGGAGGAAGCGAGGGAAGAATTAATGAAGGAAGAGTGGAATTGAGAGCTGGAGGAGGAGGACGACGAGGAGGAAGAAGAGGAAGACGATAATAAAAAGATGAATAATACGAGTTTGGATTCGAGTGACAGACAGAGAAAAAAGAGAGACGAGACAATTAGAGGATATGCAGATAAAGGAGGGCGAATGAAGAGGAGGAAGGAGGAGCAACAGGGGAAGAAGGAGAAGCAGCAAGAAAGAAAAGGAGGAGCAGGAAGAGGGTAACAAGAACAATAGGTTAATATTTGCGGAAGCGAGAGGAGGAGGGCGGTGACTGAGCGGAGGCAAATAATTGAGTAAGGGAATAACAAGACGCCAGTGCCGCGGGGAAAACAAACACGCCAAGGAGGAAGAGAGGAAGGGAAGAGCGCGGCGGGGATGATAAATGACGGGAATAAGAAGCAATGGGGTAATATTGGAAAACGAATAAAAGCCGGGAGAAGCAGAGGAGGAGGAGCAAGAGGAGAAGGAGGCGGTGGCAGCTGTGATGAAGAAATGAAAGAAGGAGAAAGGAAGAGGAAGTATAAGAAAAAAGTAAAAGAGTAGGAAGATGAAGAGGATACACGGACTCGAGATGAAAAGGAGTAAAGAGTAAGAGAAGAGTGAAAAAAGAAGAGCAGAATAGGATGAAGGAAGAGGGGAAAGGAAGAGAGGATAAAAGAACAGAAAGAAAAAACAGTAGGAAGAGGGAAAATGATGCACGGAATGGAGAAATATAAAAAGAAATGAAAGAAATGAATAGGGTATGAAATAAGAGCAGGATAAGATGAAGGAAGAGAAGGAAGAGAAAGTACAGGAAAATAAATATATAGTAGGAAGAGGTCAAATTATGCACGAAACTAAGAAATGGAAAATACTGAAAAAAGGAGAAGGGTGACAAAAAGATAGGCAGGATAGAATGAACGAACGAAGGAACGAAGGATAGGAGGAAGGCAAAAACAGAGCAAGAAGGCAGATAAAGGAAATTGCTTTGCTTGCTTGATTGATTGATGTGCTGGCTGAGAGGGTTAAAAAAAAAGGAGGCAGAAAATGAGACGGCAACAGATGGAATGAAAATGAAGGCAGATATGAAAGAAAAGAGAAGGAAAGGAAGGAAAACTGATGGAAGGTTAAAGAGGAGATAAAAACTGGAACGGCAACAGCTGGAATGAAGGAACAAAGGAAAGCGGGGAAGACGAATGAGAGAAAAGAATAAGAAAAACAAAACGAAGGAAGATTTAAGAGAAAAACGCGGAAGCAATAAAGGAGAATACTGAAGGCAGAGGGAACAGCATAATAAAGAATGAATGATAAAAATAAGGGAAATCTAAAGAAATAAAACAAAGAAAAGAGGAAACTGAAAATAATAGAAACAACAACACTGAAGGCAGGGATAAAAAGAAGCCAACGAAAAGGGAATAGGAAGAATGACGATAGAAAGGAGAAAAGAGGAAAACAGTTTAAAAAGGTAACCGAGGACAAAAATGGAAGGGGACAAAATAAAAGGAGGAAAGAAAACTGAAGGAAGAAAGGGAAAGAAGAAAGACGGAATACAAAGAAGATAAAAACGAAGAGGAAAAAAAGGAGGAAAAAACTGAAGGAAAGAAGGGAGAACAAAAAACGGAAAACAAAGACGAAAAAAAAAGTCGTAAAAGGAGAAAAATGAACTGAGGACAAAAATAAAAGAAAAACCTAATTAAAAGAAGAAAGGAGGAAGCTGAATTTAATGAGAAACAAGGACACTGAAAGTAGGAATAGGAGAAGGTCAAGGAAAAGGGAACAAGGACAATAGAAAGAAAAAAAAGGGAAAAAGTTGAAAATGGGGAGACTGGGAGCAAGAAAGAAAAGTAAATATTGAGAAAGAATAAAAAAAAAGGAAGAAAACTTAGAAAAAATTAGGGGTTATCATAAAGTGAGTATAGGGTTAAAAAAGGTAGAGGGGGGGAATGTAAAGGGAAGAGGGTCGAAGGTGAGAAAAGGTCTGGAGGTTGATCTCTTTCACGACCGATGCTTTTAAAACTAGTCGAGGGATTCCCCCTTTAAAGGAGAATTCAATTTAAGGGGTAATGACTAAAGTTTATCCGCGGCGCTGCAAGAACGAAGAGGAGGAGGAAGAGGCGGGAGGAAAAGCCGGAGGAGAAATTTATTACCGGAGAGAGAGAGAGAGAGAGAGAGAGAGAGAGAGAGAGAGAGAGAGAGAGAGAGAGAGAGAGAATTACACATACATACATACGAGTATATAAACACACATGCATTACAGCCAGGCACATTAGAAGTAAACAAGATAAAACATACTTAGTAAGACTTCGCCATCGAAAATTCCGAGTTATATTGTAGGAACGAAGGAGTCAACACGCCTCCAGAGGTTCACTCACACACACACACACACACACACACACACACACACACACACACACACACACACGGTGGGTATATTTCTTTAAACAAGATTCGTGGAGAGCAAGGAAGGCCCAACGGCGAGGCGGGGAGAAACAAGGAAACAAGAGCGAGGTCGAGGGAAACAAACTCAAACGCAATTGCATCGAAGGACAGAGTTTCGCGGCGGCCGTCTGCGCCTCGAGGGGGAAAGTTAAGGGAAAAGAAACCCTGTTACTTGTCCCGAAAAAGAATCAAGCAATCAAACTCGAACAGAGAAGTTACTCTGACAAGTATAGAAACTTAATCCATCACACACACGCACAGACACTTGGGGACAATCTTAGCTCCGGGCAGACTGGGAAGCAAATCGCGGGGACGGAAACAGTGACTTGAATGAATCACCAAGACTTGGGAAGCTACTGTGCGGCAGCAGAGTAAAGCTGTCAGGCGTGCAGAGCCTTGAAGAACAGCCGGGGCGGCGAGAGAGAGAGTAGGCGAGGAGAAGGACGGAAGTGGACGAAGAAAGATTCAAACTTGAGCAAGGAAGTTGGAGTAGTGAGTGACGTGAACATAAAAAGCATCTCCATCATGAGTGCAGAAAAATAAGAGACAGCTCACTTCTTCACCTGTGTGTGGCATGGATGGCAACGACATGTGTAAGGCACTGGCGGTGATGTTTTGGGCCCCGGCTGACGGCGCGGTGACAGCACACGCCTGCCTGGCTTCACCGTCTGACATCATTACGGCGCCGCCGCCCGCATCAATCTAACTTTCGGCGGTTTGCGTAGAAAATTTTATATATATATATATAGAGAGAGAGAGAGAGAGAGAGACACACACACACACACACACACACACACACACGTGTGTGTGTGTGTGAAAGAGGTAAATAGTGAATTTCAAAGTTTATGTATGAGACAGTTTTGACACACACTGGCCTGAACAACACAGTGCCAGCGCACAATGCTTCCACGTCACTTTCTTATGTAGATGTTTTCCTTTCATTTGAGAAGCTATGAAAGAAGCTATGAAAATACGCAAAATCTAATTCGTATGTTGCACTAAAGTTAATTCACATGTTGGCCAGTCACTTTTTTTTTTTAACAGTGACTAACCAACGAGACATGTAGAGGTTCATGGCAACCCTTGCGAGGAAACATACCCACCCATATACGTCATGAGACCTTCGAATCCTCGCTATCAGTGTTAAGTTCCACTCATTGTTATGTGTCACCATAGCGAGGCATGGTATTGATATACATTATGAAGGTACATATATATTATTGGATACTACTGCATGCCATTTCAATACTTACGAGGTATTGTATACAGAAAAAGGAACGAAACATGGCAAGACTGAAAGTGAAGCTTCGATGGGTTCGTAACAGGTGTTCGTGCGTGTGTCGCCCCGTCATGGCGTGGGCCGCTGTCCAGAAAACACCGCCTCCTCATCCCTGCCCTGGGTGGACCATGACCCTGGTTTTCGAGTGTACCTTTTAAATTTGTTTTTACTTGTATACGCTTTAAAAGGTCATGGTCATTGTCAGGCTTTCTATGTTACTAATCATACGGATCATTCCGCAGCCGTACTGATAAAAATTTTGGCTTGTAATTTTTTTTTTTTTATGGCTATAACATTCGTTCATCTTTCCTATGTTGCTTGTTTCACGAGCTGCTAATACTTCAAATGGATGACATTCCGAAAAATTATTTGACTCGTTCAAGTTTATGGGTCAGTAATAAGAGTTAGGCGTTTATACATTGGTTTTTGAAGAGTACCGCTTCGAGTACAGACTTCCCCAAGGATGTTGTGCCGGATACAGGTCTCCTTAAAAGGGCCAGTAACGGGAATTTAATCGAGAGGCAGGAAAAGACTCGCTTCGTGGAGGTGTGACGTCACGGCGCGGCGTCCAGCTCACGGATAAACAGATAACTAACTTCCCACGTCCCGCTAACTCATCCCTCACGCAGTTAAGGAAGAGAGAAAAAATACTGTCGGAAGCGCGTCTGAGTAATGTGTTTGGTTTCTGGCTCGGAAAGGCGACCTCACACACGACCGATCCTCCGATATATTTCTTCACAAATTTACGGCGCCTGGTGAGAGGAACAAATTATACAGCGTCGTCGTTCTCCTCCGCTTTTTAGTCGACAAATGATTAGAGGCGAATATCTGGAGGACACTTCAAATATACAGTAAAAAAAAGAAAGAAGAGAAGAGAAGAGACAAGACAAGATAAGAAACGAGAAAAGAAAAGAGAAAAGAAAAGAAAAAAGAAAAGAAAAGAGGAGCGGAGAGGAGAGAGAAACATATTTTCTTCTGAATTAAATGAAAACAGGAGACGGTTACCTCCAGAAACAAAACATGAGAGAAACAAAGAAGATAACTGTTCGGCCTTTCCACGAGTTTCAGTGAAAAAAAAGTTCTGTTCTTTCAGTGGTAAGTTATATGCAAGAGGGCAGCCAATGCACGAACGAGACCATATAAAGAACACTAATTCCAGAAGCCTACTTACCTAACTGAAATAACGTAAATGAAAAGAAAACGAACACCGCGTAACCAGCAGCGCGTCAGAAGGAAACGGACCTTACAAACAAAAATCAACCCATCGATAAGTCTTGTTGATATTGCGCCACCCTGTCCCCTGTACCTGGAAACGTGATGAAGTGATTGCCGAATGCATGTCAGGAGCACCCCCCCCCCTTCCCCCCCTTCTCTCTCTCTCTCACTCTCTCTCAATAGGATAGGAATTCCATCTACCAGAGAGGCGGACGAAAGAACAGGCGAATGGATGAATAAGTAAACAAAGGGATGGTGGTAAGACGGAAGGCCGGACAGACGAAAGGACGGGCAGAGAAACAGACTGGCAAAAAAACAAAGAACCCATAAAAGAGAAAGCAAAAAACAAGAGATAGATTGACAGAAACTGATAGGCACACGGACGAGTTATTATTTTCAACACGCCTCATTTACTCGTCTCTATACACACAGCTTTGCTTTACACGCACTCAGCAGACTTTAAAAAGGCAGCTCGTGGGTTCCTGAAGGGTTCCCGGATGCATAAGGTAATCAAACTATACAAATTTAGTAGGTGTTCCAAGAAGTGTGACTTTATCCAGGTTCAAATTATTGCTATTTATATAATCGTGGCTCCTCCTCGACTGCACATATTCGTATATTTGTGTATGTGTCTTCATTTCACGTACGGTTGCGGGTAACAATGTGGGGCAAGATCCTCCAAAGTACGGAACACGGTCGCAATGGACTACTTTCCGGGTCGCCATTAATTCTCCCAAAACAGCTCAGAAAATACCAAAGGGCGGGAGGCACACATCTTTTAGTATAGTGTTTAGAGGCACACAAATGGGCCATGCGGGAAATGCTCAGTATAACACGGAGTCGCGGACGGAGATATTTGAAGAACATTTGTGCGGTGAATACAAAACACAACGTAAAGTCTTTGTTGATAAGGAAACAACATCGTGCTTGCCTTTCTTGCTGCAGGAGGAAAAATGTAACTGTTTCCCTTGAAGAGGCCGATACAGCCCGGCCCAAATATTACTCCAGCGCCATCATGAACCACCCAAACGACCTCATTCCCGCCCTGCAAATTGAGTAGTTCCTCACGCCCTCACCGCCGCCCACCCGCTGCTTATTTCCAGAGCCGGAGCGGCGGGCTGCTGGGAGGAGATGCACCACCACCTGCTTCTGCTTTCCTCGCGGCCAAACCTGCTCATTATTTTTACAACTCTATTGATTCTTGAAGTGCATGATCCTCGCCGCGCCTCTCATGGCTCGCTACAGTTTATTGGTAGCCATTACGGCCGCTGCAGCAGTAGGAGCAAGTGCCTCAAAGTGGTCTTGCGTGAATGCCTTCCGACACCCTCGTATGTTATCGATGCAAATTACTCCAGCGAACGAGGCTTTTTCTCGCCGCTGCTCCTCCGCGCCACTACCCTCAGCGAAGCCAGAAAAGTTAAGTCTTCAGAACAAAACGACGCCATTAGTTTGAGTGGCTTAAAGAGAAACAACCAAGTTCCCAGTTTTCTCCGCCGGACGTAAGACCTTCCTTAGCCCTCTCATTCGGCCCGAGTTTGATCCGATTACGACCTCGGAGTTGGGCGAGAGGGTGAGGCGCCGCTCGGAGCCGCCTGTCCACCACTACATAGCCTGTCCACCACCGTTAGCCCGTCCTTCCCTCGCCAACCCGTCCACCGCCCACCGCCCACCAACCTCTTCACTGCCCGCCACATTGTCTACGGCCCACTTGCTCCGGCGCTGATGTGCAGAACAGCAGACCACATAAGGCACATCCCCAGTCTCCTGCATCCTGTCTTTTGTTCACTGCCATGACGGTGCCCATAAAGAGGGAACTTCACCTGTTATGCTTCGTTACCTCAGTCTTTCCTTCAATACATGTAGAGTAAAAGTTTATTCTCACAACATCTACTCTCCAAGCGTCTCTCACACCACTACTTTCAACTCCTGACGGTCATGGTGCCCCTCCCCTTTCCTCTCCTACTCCCCCTGCATCTCCCCCTCTCCTTCCCCCTCTCTTTCCCACTCCCAACGCGCCTCCCCCTGCCTCTCTCTCCCCTTCTCCTTCCCACTCCCGGCGCGCCTCCCGGAATGGCCTTTGCTTCATTAGCGGCGAGGCTCCGGACAGATCACGATCGGGGCCTCTTATCGGCAAACGACCTGATCACAAGCGCTGAACTGACCTCATCAAGATAGTGTCCGGTATCCATCCTCGGTAATGACTCTCCCCTGACTACTCATCCCCTCCCCTCACATCCTTTTACCTCTCCTCACGCCGCCCCTCTCCCCCTCCTCCTTGCTGCTCTCACCTCCCGAAGAGTAGACACAAACTTCATAACTGGTCCCGCACTAACTCATTTTAAGCTGGCTCTCCCCGTACTTTAACCACCATTTTTTCTCTCTCTCCCCTTATATCCTTCACATCTCGCCTCCCTCTGTTACTCACTCTTCTCGCCTCCCCCAACAGTAGACGCAAACTTCATTTATGGCCACTCTCTATCTCATTTTAATCTGGCTCTCCCTGTACTATAACCCCTCTCTCTCTCTCTCTCTCTCTCTCACTCACACCTTCCCTCATTAGTAGGCATATGGATTCTTCTTGACCTGACCCCTTATCCTATTACCTTCCCTCCTACCCTTTGTTCCTTCCTTTCCCTCCCCTCACTAATAAACAGCCTAATTCTTCAACCTGCCCCGACAAGCTGTAATCATCTCCTCCCATCCTCTTCTCTCGCTCCCCACCGTCCATACTGCCTCCTCCTCCTCACCACTACAACGCACGCTATTTCTTTACCTTAATTCTCCTCTTTCCTTCCTCCGCCGCCCCACGAGTAACACTTTGTCTGGCCTTCACTCGTCCCAGTACCCACCCCTCCCTTACCACATTGCTCCCTCGTCTCCTTCCCCATCCCACGAGACACACCCGGGTTCCTGTTACTCCTACTTTCCTATCCTTGGCACACAAAGGACCCCACCCAAGTTTATCCCTTCCCTTCCTCTCTGCCCCATACACATACAGACACACTTACCTTTCTCTGTGGTGGTGGGGAGGAGGTCTTCACGGCTACCACGGCGGGTCAGGAATGAATGTGCCTTTATCGACGACCCAGCCCACCATCGAAGCAACGAACCCTCACAAACGAAGCAGCATATCGAGACCACTGGAAAACAATAGGGACTGAGATAGCGGTACGGCTTCGAAACCTATCATGTACGTCAGAAATAGGAAGAAGAGAATCCATATAAAAAGATGAATACAATACAGACATCCAACTCTACATATAACATAACAGACAAAAAAATGTTATCATCTCTATCCTACTCTGAACCATAAAGAAAAGAACATGTTAAGTCACTAGTTAATGGGAAGAAAAATAACTATAAATAATGAATTCTATTACACTGAAGAAATCTATCAGTAAGAACGCGGAGGGCTAAATCTCCACCATGCGACCGTCCCATGAACCACACACTCGCCAAGGTAAGTAACAGGCGTGACTCAGCAGCGCCCGGACATTACTTAGAGGGAGGGATGAGCTAAGGGGCTTCAGGGGTGATGGAGAGGCGATGTAAGGGACTTTGGAGGTAGTAGGCGGGGAGGGAGTACGGTGAGGCGAGGGGCGAGGTGAGACGAGGAGCAGAGAAGGATAAAGGGAGGGAGATAGGAAAGGAGGAAAGGGAGAAAGACTTGTGAGAAAGGGATAGAGCGAGAAGGCAGGAAAGGAGAGAGAAAGGTTAAGAGACGGGAAGCAGAGGAGAGAGATAATAGGAGGGAGACATACACGGAGGGAAAAGAGACTAAGGGAGGAAAGAGTAAAAGGGAAGGAAGGAAAAAGGAGAAGAAGAGAGAGAAAGAGGTTAAGTGATGATAGAGTGAAAGAGACAAAGAATAAGGAAGAAAGGAGAGAGAAAGAGAATGATCAAGGGAGGATTGAGTGAAAGGAACAGGAAGAAGGACGAAAGACTGGAATGTAACAGGAAGCAAAGTGAGGTAAGCAGGAAATGTGAATAAAGAGAAACGGATAGGAATAATCACATCAAGGAGAGATAGCCACAATGTGTCCAAGAAATAAGTAAAAATACCCTCAAGAAAGACTCCACTGCTTAACTTGATGCGATAGTGAAGTAAAGAACGGAGCTGAAGAAAGGGCGATTAAGACTGAAGCAAGGAGGAAAGACAGCGTGCTTATACAATGGACGAAAATGCATCAAGATAACTCAATTTGGTCTTCCGGTGATGCGGGAGGCGAGGGAGACTTAAAGAGGATGAGAAGCGGATGAGACAGCTGTGAGGAGGAGGAGGAGGAGGAGGAGGAGGAGGAGGAGGAGGAGGAACCACTCATGAGGGGCCTGAATATTACATGAAAATACACTTAGAAAATTATAAAAGACTCTGAACCCCTAATTTATTTCATCGCCAAGGCAGGGAGCTGGAGGGAGCCGCGAAGGACGAGGAAGGAACGGAATATATAACAGCGTATGATAGAAAACATGAACGGTCTAAATAATACGCTTAGATTAATACAGAAACGAGATAATGCACACACGAATTAGAGAAGGTAAGAACATTGAGGTATATAATGAAGTAAAGAGAGGTAAACACTGTGTGCCTCAGTAACACAAGAAAATTATGAGAATACACAAAACAGAAACTCGGATGATTAATTTGGAGCGTAACGGAGGCGAGGAGCTAGGACGGGAAGAGAAGGAAGCGACATTTATGAGGAATAGAAAACGCAGGACAGTAGAACAAGACCCATGAAGTTGTCTAACACACACAAAACAAACAAATGGAAAGTAAATTTGGGTTTCCTCTGTGGCGGAAAAACAGCAATGAATCAAAGGAACGCGCTAAATCATATATAAAACAGAAAGATGCGTCACCACTCAACAATAAACAAAGAGAAAATGAATGTTGAAGAGACACACAAGGAAGGATAAATGGATGTAATGAGAGGAAGGAAGAACAGAACAATAACACGAAATGAAAGTTGAGCGAAGAAAGAGAAGCGATAATGAAGAAAGAAGAGCAGGATAAGATGAATTAAGGACACACAACAAACATACTTCTTTCAAAAGCTAAGTACAAGTGAGACGTAAGGAGACGGAAGACGATGAAAGTGTAAAAGCTCAAAACGAGAATCTGAGAACAAGGAGGATGCTAAGGAGGATGAAGAGAGGGTGATGCGAGCAAGAGGGAGCAGGGAAAGAAGGGCGGAATAAGGAGAATGTGAATGTATGAGATAACGGAAAAAAGAACAGAGTGAGGGGGCATACTAATGAGCGCGGGAATATGCATATGAGATTTAGGGGACCAGCAGAAATGTTAACAGAAGGAATACAGCAGAACATGAAACTCACCCTCCTGACTCACGCTGACTGACTAACACTGACTTATACCTTTGCTGCCACCCCTGACCACCTTAATCAATCATTCTACAAGGTGCTAAGGTGCTGTGATGCTGAAGTTACATGATGCTGAAGAGATGAGATGCTGAGATGAGATGACGATGAGAAAATGAAATGCCGAAATGCTGTGGCGATGAATAAATTAAATACTGAGGTGGCGATAAGGAAGTGAAATGCCAAGATGATGTGGCGATGCGATGGGGAGGTGAAATGCCGAGATGCTGTGGCGATTAGAAAGAGAAATGTCGTGATGCTGTGGCGATAAGGGAAGTAAATGCTGAGATGCTGTTGTGATAAGATGATGATGTTGATGTAATGCTGAGTCCCTGTAGTGCTGTGAGATGACGAGGCGAAAACTATGCTAACGTGATGTAGTGCCAAAGGTGTGAAGCCGTAAGACGCAGAGATAATGAACCGCTTAAGTGCTAAAGATGAGAGGGCAAAAAAGGTATATATTTCCTGAGAGCTGATTTGTTGAGGGGCTGACGTTCGAAGGTGCTGAGATGATTAGGCGAGTCAACTAGGTAAGATGTGAGTTATAAACATGTCGTTCACTCAAAAGACGTAAAGAAACAGGTGTACTGAAAGGCAAAGAGGAAGAAGGAGAAGAGGAAGTGGGAAAAAGTTAGATACTACCGGAAAAAGGACTGAATATGAGTATGAAGTGAACAAATGAAAGGGAGAGGAAATGATGAAGAACAGAGCAATGAAGGAAGGCAGTAATAAGGCACTTGGAGTATGATAGCAAAAAGGGCGAAAGAGGAAGAGGAATGAAAAAAAATAAACAAGAGAAGGAGTAAAGGTTGGAGATTAGAGAAAGAAGGCAAGGCAAGGCTGGTAAGACGTCAAACATATTACTCATTTGAAGAGGGAAAGGAAAGATGGATGAAGGGCAGGAAAGGAGAGTATTCAGTGAGGGTTGATGGAGGTGGAGGAAACCGAGGTACACATCCACGTCACAACTTCAAAGAGAGTGATAAAAAAATATGTATATAACGAAACGTACCCACCAGGAAACTGAAATGTGTGTAAAGTGCGACGGAAAAAAATACAAACACTGACATATCATTAACAAGAGAATATTGCAATCTATGTATATGCAGACTCAAGAGCAATATATATACACACACACATAACCAGGCATTAAAAAGATCAGACTCAAACAGTTACATAGATTGGCAGAAAAGGTAAATAAGCAAGTAGACAACCGTAAATGATGACAGGAAGTAGATGATAGGGACACTAGCCAAAAATCCGGAAGACAAAAGAAAATACAGACAAAAACAAACTAGAGAGGACTCATACCTTTGCTGACACCCCATGAACATCTTAATCAGTCATTCTACCAGGTGCTAAGATGCTGTGATGCTGAATTTACATGATGCTGAAGGGATGAGATGCTGAGATGAGATGGCGATAAGATAGTGAGATGCTGTGGCGATAAGGATGTGAAATGCTGTGATGCTGTGGCGATAAGGAAGTGAAATGTTGAGATGCTGTGGCGATAAAAAAAATTTAAATACCGAGGTGCTGCGGCGATAAGACTGAATAAGATAAGTACCCAGACAACAGACGTGGCCAAAACTCATATATAAATAAACCGTTCAACTTCGGAGACGACGAAGTTTCCTCAACTCAAAATCACAGAGAGAAAGCTTCGCGCAATGGCCTTAACTTGTGCGCGCCGTGAATTAGTAATCACAGCTACGGTCCAAAGGGCTGAGATTCGTGCCCAGTGTGTGTGTGTGTGTGTGTGTGTGTGTGTGTGTGTGTGTGTGTGTGTGTGTGTGTGTGTGTGTGTGTGTGTGTGGGTGTGGAGAGAGAGAGAGAGAGAGAGAGAGAGAGAGAGAGAGAGAGAGAGAGAATGAATACCATACAGTGGCGTACACGAAGAACTCAATCCCTGACAAGATAGAGCTATTAATTAATCACAAATACTAAAATTCTCTCTCTCTCTCTCTCTCTCTCTCTCTCTCTCTCTCTCTCTCTCTCTCTCTCTCTCTCTCTCTCTCTCTCTCACTCAGTTCCTAACGCTCCCTTCTCCCTCCTCCTGCTGCCTCTCCCTCGCGTCCCTTCCCCCCTCCAGGCACGCCACTGCAGCAAAGACTCGATCGATGAACTGCATTCTCATCCTCGCCTTGCTCTTGAAATGCCACCCACAACACCCACCCACTCCACCCACCCGGACGCAGACCCACCCATCCACCTACCCACCTACACACAAACGTCTACACACACACACACACACACACCTCAAGGCTATAATCTCCAGCATGCATTTCTGTTCTGCAGTTTCCTTCTATTCTGTGGAGTTCATATATTAAATTTGAGGTATATAACTCTTATACATCGTTTTTATTTGTGCTCAAAACATCACACTCTCCATCATATTCAGTTTGCCATGTTATACTTAGGTTATGTATTGAAAAAAGTGCAAAGAGGCCTTGGGTTTAATTTGGCTCGTACGGTATCGGCGACAAGCTCCTGAAATGGCTGAAATGACATATACATAAATTAAAGTTCTTCCGTCGTGTGTGAGTTAGTCCGGTACTGTGTCCCTTGAGCGAGGCGAGCAAGCTACGTGAAACACCTAATTTTAAGTCTTGCGCCAAGCATAAACATTGACACAACTGGGACTCAGCACTCGGCCGGCGACAACACGGGGACGGGAGGGTTTTCGGCAAGTACTCAGTCATTCATAAACAAGTAATCAGGTATTTAAGCTGTCATTAGTTTACACAATCTGATACTCAACCTATCATTTATTTAGCAGGAAATCTGGTACGTAAGCGGTCATTAATTTCCACGTAATATAGTACTTAAGCACTTAATATGAATTCCAGCATAAGGGATAAACAAAAGCATAATTGGTTTCGCATCCGGGAATCGACATGGACGCCACGGTCTCGGGCAGGTACTCAAGCTGTCAGTCGTTGATATGTAATCTGGTTTCGCCCTGAGCCTCGTGCCGCCCCTCCAGAGTGAATTATCTGCCTCCGCTACGATTATTCATGCCGCTCTAACAAGGTTATCGAGCGCTGCGCCGAGACTACTGATCCGCGAGAAGGTTTTAGAGGTGACGAGTGCTCGCCGCCGCCCATCGCCATCACCCTCCGGCCAGAGGGTATCAGCGCCGCGGGCTCACATTCACGGCGCCATGGACAACGTCGGTTCGAAACCCCACGCTATCACCTGGGATTTTTCAGTCACCGCCGAGTGGCCTAAGACTACCAACATGCTGTCCAGAAGACCACCCATCAACCCGGACTCTAAAATATACCGTCCAGTGAATCAAGAATGACTTCCGGGGGCTGCATGAGTCAAACATAACTGGCACTACTATAAAAAAATTGCCTGCGCCACGACAGGCTCGGGCTGACAATCTGGCCCATGAAGAAAGCCTACCGGCGCAATAGGCAGGGCTGTAAAAAAAAATCGTCACTCACGTTAACAGATTCCAGTCGACATGCAGATATGATTCCCGGCTGCATATCGGGCGACAGCAAACAGGACTTCCGCTAATACTTTTTTTTTTTTTTTTTTAACAGGAAAGGAAGCAGCTCAAGGGCATAAAAAAGGGAAGAAAAAAGCCCGCTAGACGCTGCTCCTAAAAAAGATAGAAGTAAAGAGTGGTCAAAACTTGTTCATATAACATGTTAACATATGTTTTATTCAATATATATATATATATATATATATATATATATATATATATATATATATATATATATATATATATATATATATATATATATATTTATATTTCTAACACAAGCTGTTAATAAATCGAACGTATATATGTTTCTATAAATAAAAACATATATACATTCCAATTACATGACAAGGGGATACAAACTAATAGTCGTGAAACACAAATATGCAGACATATGCAAACATATTTAGACAGATAAACTCATTAATCATAATGTACAAGGTATATTTTCCACGTTTTTTCCTTCCCGCCTCTGATACACGCACCGAACCGGCTATTTATGATGATTTATGCGAATACCTTTCCGTTCCCGCGTGGGTGAAATTAATTAGCATGCTAATGGTGCGAGAAAGGGAGGGGGGGAGAAGAGACAGGAGGGAGGGAGGGAGATGTGGAGGGAGAAGGGGGAGAGAAAGAAAGAGACAGGGGGAGTGTGAGGAATGAGAGGAGGGAGATAGAGAGGAGGGAGTAAGAGATGAAAAAACAGAAAACAGAACAAGTGAGGCGATGATTTTAAAAAAAAATGTATCGATAGAAAATTCATAAAAAAAAAAAAATTGTAGCTACACGCAAAAAAATGTTAAAAAGATTAATTTTACTCAGAGAAATACAAACGTTCAAATACAAACAAGAAAACGGGGGAAAGAACAAACCTTGCCAATGCTCTTTCCCATCCAAGAAAAAGATGGAAAAAGTCCTCAGGCTCAAACTTGGTAAAACAAAGGCAGCACATCAAAGTAATGGCCATCACACGCAGGCGTCTCGATCAGGCCTATTTGGGAGAGGGAGAGGGAAGGAGGGAACACGACCGAGGAGTTACGACGATCTGGTTAGGAGGAACATATTGCAACGAAACAAGATAGAATTACTGTTTTTCGTTGGTTCATGTTTTTGTTGTTGTTGTTGTTGTTGCCCTTAAGCTGCCTTCATTACTGTAAAAAAATACTAATAACACGGGGTCATATTATTAAACATTTTGGCGCCCAAGAACACATATTTGACAAGACTTTCGTAGGAGTTCAGGGCATTTCCAGGGGTAGCTTTATGACCCTGTGGTAGAGTGACCCTTCTTCTGTACCATGAACCTAAAAAAAATCGCTCATTAGAACCCGACTGACCTTCTTTTTGGCCTTTGGAAATAGTTGATATGAAGGGTGGAAGCGTCTCAGAATACCGCCCCCCCCTCCCCGCCACCCACCCACACACACACATCCTATCTGAGTCGCATTGTTACTGGTCAGTGAAGGGAGCTAAGGACTTAAGGTCTCCGCGTCTCAGTCCTGCAGGGCCGCCGATCCCTTCTTGATCCTTGCCCTCCCCCCCTTCCCCACCCTGACCCATCAATCAGGCACAGAGAAGGATCCCGAAGCGGCCTTGAATGTAGGATCCCACAGGAGATAATTAGATAATTTTCATTTTATTAGAGTTTTTTTCTTCTTTTTCGTGTTAGTGCAAATACTCTTTTTTTTCCCCGCCGCTCGGTCGCATTCATGAGTTATACGTATAATGTATATTTCAGGGTTATTGATACTGCGGTCATTTATACTTTCATTATCCCTGACTAATGTGAGCCTAATTGGCGCAACTTTATATTTACCTGTGGATATTTGTCGTAATTCGCGCGTATCACATTACCGTGTATGAGACTGGTTCACAAAGCCAATTGAGTTGAAACGTGTTTTTTAATGGTATAAAGATCGCTGTGTAATATAACGAAAAAAAAACAGCCTTAAATCCCACTGATGGAAATTACTTGACAAATTTAGCACACGACACGTTTAACAAGGCTGTAGTGAACCCCGGTGGCCAGGATCTCCCACCCAGGCCGCCGTGACACATAAAACACTCAAATGAGCCTCCGTCGGAAACCTAAACACAAACGATTTTTTCACCCCGATTAGAGGGGGAAAAAATCGCGATAAATCATACGAGCGGAAGTAATATATTGTTGTACAGCGTCCCCTCAGCCCCCACCCCCGCGTCGCCCATACCGCTGCCAACCCATCACTGTAGCCCACCTCTCTCTCCCCCCTCTTGCCGCCCCTCTCATCCACCCATCACTCATACCTCACATTCCTCCTCTTCTCCCTCTCTATCCACCGTAACCCACGCCAACATCCACATCTTTCTCTCCCTCTTCATTAACTTTATCTCTATCCTTCTACCCATTCCCCCACCCCCCCCTTTCCACCTTTCATTCCTGACATTCCTCCTCTCCTTCTCTCCATCCACCCTCCCCACGCCAGAATCCACTACCATATCCACCTACCACTCACTACTTACTTTCGTCTCCTCTCACTCCCTCATCATTATCCTTCTACCACTTCCTACCGCCCCTCTCATCCACCCATCAGTCATTCCACACATTCCACTTCTCCCTCTCCATCCACTCTCCACCATACCAGCATCCACCACCTTCACCCCCTCCCACTGAATCCACCTTCCGACACTCCCACCTTCAAACAGCACACATAATCATCTCACTCCCAAAATTCCTTCTTCCACCACCAACTTCTCACTTTCCATCTGATATCCACTCCTCATTTTCCACCTCTCTGCGTCGCTCCTCTCCTTTACCTGATGTTCTCCAGTGTTTGCCCCCACCCAACGCCCACCTCTCTTCACTTTTCTCTCATTACACACCAGCCATAATCTCCCTTAACTATCCTTCTGAGCACTGCCCTTCATATACAACTCACACGAAGTTACTCTCTCCTTCATTACTTGAGGTTCTTAACTCGTCACCTCCACCTCCTCTTACACTTCTCAGTCTGACATGGTATCTCTATCTGTAGCTGTATTTCACTATCAATCTTCCGTACCTTCTCTACTCACTACCTGCTTTTGTTTACTTCTCTTCTTAGCCCCGTTAGTATTGTTATCCAGTTTATGTTTACCCTTCCCTCATGACAAAGTTTTTTTTTTCCTTCACTTTGTCTTTCGTAACTTTCTGACCTTTCATCTGTTTCTCTGTTTTTTTTCTTGTGTGTGTGCTCTTATCTCTTACTATTCCTATTATTATCTCTTAAAATAACAACCATTACCTTCTGCTTTCCTTATACCCATTAATTAAAACCTTCGTACCATCACTAAAACCTTGCCATTATATATATAAAAAAAATACCTTGTACTTCTGTCCATATCTCTTCGTGTTCTCCTATACGAATTTTACTATTTCTCCCTTCTGCCTTTATACACCTCTAACAAGAAGTCGTGGCCAGGGAATGAGAATATACAACACTATTAATAATGTAGCAATATGAATCATTACTTTTCATCAACCTACTTATCGCGCTACTCTTCCAATACATCGTCCTACGCATCGTCCAACACATTTTAGTCTCTCTCTTCAACCTTCATACACTTTTAACAAGAAGCCGTGGTCAGGGAATGCGAATACACAACACTCGTAATAACGTAATAATCTGAATCACTACTTTTTCATCATCCCGCTTAAAGCCTCTACTCGTGATAAATATATACATCGTCCTCTACATTTCCAAACCATTTTCCAGCCACTCATCGCCGCTGTACGGGTTTTGAGTGACTGTTGGGCAGGACGAAGCCTCATTCACGTCCTCCCATTAAACGTATGCAGCCGTGCCGTAATTGGTTGACACAGGTGCAAATGACAGCGTGAGTACCTGCGTTTTATTCCCCTTTTTGTATAGTGCTTGGTGACCTTGCTGAACGGGTCGCTGGTAATTAAAGATAACCTAGAACATTTATCTATTACTTTTATTCATTTATTTACATTTATATATTTTTGTATCGAGGTTAGTTTATTTATTTTACTTATTTATCTGTTTGCTGATTTTCCTTTTTTTCTACACTTATGAAATCAGCACATATTGTTTATTTCTTATTAATCACCAAATGTCGACCTTCTTCTCTCCTTCATTTTCCTTCTTTTTACTTCTAATTATATTTTCATGTCAGTAAACCCTCCAAATCCTCGACTCTCTCTCTCTCTCTCTCTCTCTCTCTCTCTCTCTCTCTCTCTCTATCTCTCACATCCCATTTTCAGCATTTTGTTACTCTTCCATAATATTTACCATGTGTTTTCCTTTTCCCCTTCAGTTTCTTCCTTTTCATTTCTAATCATAATTCAACGTCAGTAAACCCTCTATACCCACGTCCGTTTCTCTCTATCTTTCTGTTCCATATATCCACATCTCATTTTCCGGATTCCCATATTTAGCTGTTTGCATCCTACCCCTCACCATCTCTCTCCTCTCCTTTTCCTTTCCTCCCCTCTCCATACCCGCACCTTATCGCTGTCCAAACCCCTTCTTTACCCCGTTTACTGTCTACGTTTCACCCCTCTCCATCTCTCCTCTCTCCTCTCCTTTCCTTTCCTCTCCATACAAGCACCTTATCATTACCCGAGCCCTCCCATCGCCCCGTATCGCTGACTCACATGACGAGGCAGAAACAAAGCCGAGTCCGAATCCGCTTATCATCGAGTTCGAGGGAAGGTCCGCCGACACAGCCGTCCCTCGCCCCCTGAATAAATGAAAAATCCAGCGATTCACGTTCACCCACTCAGAGTTCATTCCGCTGATTTACGCGTCGATACGTACTTCGTAATGAGAGTCCAACAGTTTCGGCCGAACGCAAATTTACATCGAAACTGGTATAGTGTAAATGATCGGGCAAAATCGTGTAGGTAAATAGATACATTGAATTAAATGTCAGTTTGTTCGTGCAACCCGCCGCCCGCCGCCCGCCCGAGCCCAGTCACCCGCCCACCCGAGCTTTCCGTGTCCGACAAAGCTGTATTGGTCCTGACGTCGGATGAGCTATTAATAATATCATCGTAACACCTTTGGAACTAAACTGCTATTGCCTTTCCAGCTCCATCGGTCACCTTTGTAAGAGAAGAACTTTGTAGGCTTTTGTTTCTTATTCTTATTCTTTCGACTTTCTTGTCTTTTCTTCTCTCCTCCTTTACTGCAAAAAGAAGAGAGGAGCCATTCAGCGCGTAGGTATGTGTGGAATTTTTTTCAAAACATAATATAGGGTCAAATAATTCCAGGGTAGAGGAAAGAAAGGGTGGAAGAGAGAAGGAGGGAGGAAGGAAAGGGTGGAGGGAGGAGGGGAGAGGAAGAAAAGGAAGGATAGGGAAATGGAGGGGCAAGGGAAGGGATGGAGCGGTGAGGGAAGAGAAAGGAAGGGAAGGAAGGGATGGAGAGGAATGGGAAGACAGGAGAGAAGCGCGTCGTAAGGATAACTGGCTCTGAACAATCGCTGAAAATAGTTAGGAGCATATTAGGGAGATTATTGCACAGATTAAGCGAAAATATAGACATTATAATTGAGGGTGCATTGTTTAAAAGAGAAGCAAAAAGAGAAGCAAACATTTACAAACATGCTTCGCAGCTAATATAAAGAAAGAATGAATAATGAAAGGGTCTGCATACAACACACTCCCATCCTTTATCTTTTAATTAACGTGTTTCTGCGTCTTTACCTCCCTGTCCCTGAACTCAACGGGCTTTTTTTTCCATACATCCTTTCCCTCTACGTCTCTGAGTCTCGCGTGTGATAAATGCATATGGAAATTAATCTCACACCTTTACCTCTATCTGAATAGCGTGACACTGCTTCTTTTCTGGCCAAGTGAATTATAAACAGTGACGGAGACTCGAACTGGGGTAAAGAAGAGCATGAGATGAACACCCAACCAACGAACCCAACCGCCGCCTTCCCGAAAAAAAATTACAATATTAAAATAACGAATATAATTTAAAGGCGACTATCAAGGAACCTCTGACATTGAATTCTATCTTGCATTCGGGTATTTTCCTCTATCTTTTTTTCACAGGGATCAGAAAGTAGCGAGTATTCTTTTAATAAGCTAATTTTGACTTTGGTTTATCTTATGTAACAAAAAATAATCATATGTAATCAAATCTACATCATACGTTTCCATCGCATCCACTTTTGCATTCAGGAAACCACACGACTGAATCAACAATGCTTCCCCCCCCCCCCCACACACACACACACACCTTTCCCTTATAATGTCCTTAAAAGAGAAGCCATAAAATATAATAAAAACAAATAGAATCAAGGCACCATACCCATAACGCACTTCCTTCCCATTCCCCTATGAATAAAAAACACATTTCCT
The DNA here is from genome assembly GCF_024679095.1 of Eriocheir sinensis. Taxonomy (NCBI): domain Eukaryota; kingdom Metazoa; phylum Arthropoda; class Malacostraca; order Decapoda; family Varunidae; genus Eriocheir; species Eriocheir sinensis. The sequence continues at coordinate 4,717,948 of NC_066554.1, read as the reverse complement.
ATATGAGCTATCAGACTTAATGAATATTCCTTGCGACACGTTTCCTGTGTGGACTATCAGGCAATGTTCCTTTCAAGCCTCGTTTCAGCTTCACCTATACAGCTAAATATAGAAAGATGACAGTAGATACATCAAACGTTTCCCTTACGTCCACCAATGAATAAAAACCTTTCTTATACGAACAACAACCAGCTTTAATGTTCCTTTCAAATCCCATTACTAAATTCATCACCACAGCAAAATGAAATAAAAACAGGATAATCAATGACATAATAAGCGTTTTCCTCGTATTCGCCTATGAGTAAAAGACATTTCCTATATGAACATCGAGAGGTCTTAATATTCCTTTCAAGTCCCGTTGCTAAATTCATCACGACAGCAAAATAAAGTTAAAAAAAACAGGATAATTAATAACATAATAAGCGTTTTCCTCGTATTCGCCTATGAGTAAAAGACATTTCCTATACGAACATCGATAGGTCTTAATATTCCTTTCAAGTCCCGTTGCTAAATTCATCACGACAGCTAAATAAAAATAAAAAGGATAATCAATGGCATCAAACGCTTCCCTCACACCCGATTACCAGGACAAGAGACATTCCCCGGACGAAGCATCAGACAATGTTCCGTTCAAGTCCCATTCCAGCTTCATCACTACATCTTAATACAAAACGGGATAATCACAAACACATCACGCATTTCCCTCCCATCCGACTATGAAGACAAGAGCCATTTCCCTTTACGAGCCCCGAGTCTCTGTTCTCTCCCCGCTCCCGCTTCTGCCTCATCGCCACCACCGCCAGCCACGACGAACCAAAAAATGCATAAAGAAATGTTAAAAAAAAGCTACTCACATGAATCACCACCGACGGCGGCCTATCCGAGCCTATTTAAATTGAAAGTCGAGGTGATATACTGCCTTTGTACACACACGGCGAGTAAATATTGTATTAGGCCGAAGAGGCGTCCCATAAATCAAAAAACCTTAGAGATATGAATAGGTATAGGGGGGCCATTAATAACAGCCCCCCCCCCCCACCTCCCTACACCTAGGCACTCCTTCCTTCCTCCATTCCCCTTTTCCCTCTTCCGCATTCTCTTACCTCCCCCTCCCCCTCTCCCTCTTACAATCTCTCTCTCCCCCCTTCTACCTTCAGGATATCCCCACTGCCATTTCCTATTATTCCTTCCTCTCTCTCTCTCTCTCTCCCCCTCTCTCTCTTTCCCTCTCTCTCTCATCCCTACTGTTGTTGTTTTTTTCCTTTCTCCCTCCCACACATTTCTCTCCCCTCACTCTTGCCTTTTGTTTTCGACGAACACACACACACACACACACACACACACACACACACACACACACACACACATGTATTTTCCTCATCACAATACCTGTCCCTTTTCCCATTACCCTCCCTTCAATATGCATTCCCTTCCCTTCAAACGCCCTCCCCTGCATACCTCACCCCTCCCCACACCCTTCCATTAACCCCTCCCTCCCTCTCACCCTCCCTTGCTCTTCCCCTCTCCCCACTCCTCCCCCCTCCCTTCCTCCCCTCGGCTTCCCCTCGTCCATCGTTGCCGCATACAAGTTCTTCCAACAACACAAGGCAAATTGCGGGCCCCGGTGCGTGCAGAGTTTAATATGCTCCGCCAACTTTGAGTATAGATCGTTGTCATCGGTGTTATGATACAGAGCTAGACGTGGGCTGAGGGCGGGAGCGAGGGTGATGGTTACATGGCAGGTTTTGGAAGGCAGGGAGAGAGAGAGAGAGAGAGCGAGGGAGGGGAGGGAGTGAGAGAAAAGGAGGGGGTCTAAGGGAGAGATGTGAGTATGTGAGGAGGTAAAGAAGATATAAGAGGGTTGAGGAGAATGTATGAGGAGGAGTTAGAGAAGGAGACAGAGATGCGGTTTAGAGAAAAAAAATAGACTGTAGAGAAGATTGAGATGAAGGAAAAAAAGGAAGTAAGAGGAGGAGTATGTGAGGAGGGTGAGGAGAATGTGAGTAGAAAGAGGAGGAGTTGGAGGAGGAGAGAGAAATGGCTGGAGAAAAAAATAATCTGTGGAGAAGATTGAGATGGAGCAAAAAATCGAACCAAAAAAATGGAAACAAGAGGAGGAAGATGGATTGCAAGAGGAAGGGGAAATGGAACAATGGATGTGGAGATGAAGGTGGAAGAAAAGAGGTCGACAAACACGCTGGAGAGAGAGAGAGAGAGAGAGAGAGAGAGAGAGAGAGAGAGAGAGAGAGAGAGAGAGAGAGAGAGAGAGAGAGAGAGAGAGAGAGAGAGAGAGAGAGAGAGAGAGAGAGAGAGAGAGAGAGAGAGAGAGAGAGAGAGAGAGAGAGAGAGAGAGAGAGAGAGAGAGAGAGAGAGAGAGAGAGAGAGAGAGAGAGAGAGAGAGAGAGAGAGAGAGAGAGAGAGAGAGAGAGAGAGAGAGAGAGAGAGAGAGAGAGAGAGAGAGAGAGAGAGAGAGAGAGAGAGAGAGAGAGAGAGAGAGAGAGAGAGAGAGAGAGAGAGAGAGAGAGAGAGAGAGAGAGAGAGAGAGAGAGAGAGAGAGAGAGAGAGAGAGAGAGAGAGAGAGAGAGAGAGAGAGAGAGAGAGAGAGAGAGAGAGAGAGAGAGAGAGAGAGAGGAGAGAAGAAGGAGAGGGAAAGAGAGAGGAAAGCAGGAAGACAAGGTGGATGGGAAGATGACTCGCAGGTTAAAGTAAATACGTCAAGGACAACGATTCAGGCAAAGTCATCAATTAAAACTTCGAAATGGCGGGTAAGAGAAAAGAGGTACAATAATGATATAAATTCCTTAGGGAGAAAACAAACAAACAAGTAAATAAGGTATATGGAAGGATGACTCGCAGAATGAAGTAAATTTGAGGTGAAAAATTAGATATGTGAGGTCACCAGTGAAGAACCCCCCCAAAAAAAGAGCTGGGGAAATGAAAGAAGGATGCAAAATAAAAGAGAAAATTTTATAAAGGAAAAAAACAAATAAATAACACGTATATAGATGGAGAGGGAAGGGAAGGTGAAGAGACCAAAATAAAGAAATAAAAAGTCCTGATGGGAAGAAAAACAAATAATTAGGATGTAAATAAATCGTAAGAAAGGTGAAAGGGGGAACCAGAATAGAGAAAAAGAATCCAGAAGAAAAAAAAAGTAAATAAAACGTGAATAAATAGCAGGGGAGGTGAAAGGGAGTGACCATAAAAATAAAAAAAAACAAAGGGAAAATAAACTGTAAACATGACGTGAATATTCCATTAAAAAACTTATAAAATGGATACGAAGTTGAACGACTCATTATTCAGCGGATGTAATATGCTTCACGGCCACAGCTGTCACTCGCTCCTGGTTTCTGTGATCACTCTTGCTTCAAATGAATTAATGTCACAACCCTTCCCTCCATTCCTCTCTCCCTCCCTCCCGCTTCTCTCTCCTCTCCAGCCTCGCCTCCCACGCTTTGATCAACCCCCATCCCCACCACCACCACCAGTCAATATGCAAACATCCTCTTGTGTGATTAGTGAAAGCTTTGAGGTGAGGTTAGATAGACTGAGAAATAGATCGATAAAAATATTTGGGATACGGATTGATTGACTGAGTGATACGTAAACAGATCGGAAGATTGAGGCAAATACAGTTGATGAATTAAAGGGAATAAATACAAATAGATAAATAGGTAGATAAGGAACGGGTTGATGGACTGAACGATTGGTGAGACAGACACAAACAGGAATAGACAGATAGTTGATGAATAATGCGAAATAGAGAGATATAGACAGATAGAGAGAGATAAATATATAGATAGGGGAGCAGATTGACTAAAATATTGGTATAGACACAGATAGAAAGGTAGATTGAGACAGTTGATGAATAAAACGATATAGACATATGTAGACAGATACAGATAGATAAACACATGGATGAAAAACGGATTGATAGATATAAAAAAAGACATAGATAAACAGGTAAGTAGAGACAGACACAGGTAATGAATAAAGCGAATCAAATAGATGTAGAGAAATACAGATACATAAACAGATGATTGAAAAGCGGATTGATAGATAAAAGACAGATAGACAGACACAGACAGACAGGTAGACAAACACACACACATTAAATGAATAGAGCAAAGTAGATAGATACAGAAAGATACAGATGGATAAAAAACGATAGACAGATTAAAAGACAGGTAGATAGACACAGATAGGCAAGTAGGTATAGACAGACATACTTAATGAATAAAAAATAAAAAAACGAATATAGGCAGATTTTTATAAACTCGAATTTCAACTTTCCTGGCGACCTCTGACAACTCAAGCGGCGGCGGACAGGTTGCCAGAATCCCGACTTTTTTAATAACTCCACTCAAAGTTTTTCAATACAGTCGGGCGGGGTGGGCGGACCCTTTTGCATGTATATTAACCGAGGCACCTTGGCGAGGCGTCCCGCGTCCAATATGGAAGCGGCGGGGAGGAGGAGGCTGGGGCGAAAATAAAGTTAAGTTTGTCATCACTTTTGCATCCAGACAGTATATAGCACAGACTTATTTTCTCGCTTCGGCCGCACTATTTTTCCATCTCATTTATTTTCGACTTTTTTATTTTCGTATTTTACATATTGATTGCTTTTTTGCTTAGATCTTTTTTTTTCTTACTTTTAAATTGTATTTTTTTTCTCAGGCTCGTTATTCATTTTCTTACTACTTTTTATAGTGTGATCGTTATTTTTCACCGTTTTATTTCTGTATTTTCACTTGCATATTTATTTTAAACTTCCTTTATTATCTGTGGCAGTGATTTTTTCAAGTTTTCTCTTATTCTTTTTATATATTTTTATTTACTAGCTGATTTATTTTGTTTTTCATATTTTTGCTTTTTTTTGTTTTGCTGCAGCCTGCTCTATTTTCTTTTTTTCTTTTTTTTCCTCCTAATTTGTGCCACGCCTTGCTTCGCTTTCTGCAGAATATCATAGACAGAATCCGGAGCCTGTGAGAGACAATGAGAAGTTCAGTATTGGAATTTCAGGGAATAAATCAGGGGGGAGCTATTTTTTATTCTATACTCATGGCAACCACACACACACACAACAAAAATGCAAAGGAAACTGTATTTAGAACCACGAACAAACCACACTAACCCACTAACCCACACACACATTCGGCCTCCCCCTATTTTCACTTGATCTTATTTCAGTTTGATTGGAAGCTCTGAATGGAAGCCCGAGGGAAGTGCATTTACAGCTCTGAATACTCGCAACAGAACCCTTCCAGCCCACGCAAACACACGCTCACCTTTCGCCCACGTCCCCGCCACTTCCCACGATCACCGCCAGGCACACCTCGCGGCCTCGGGTATTCCACACACTCGCGCAGGTAATGAACAGCGCCGTGCTAGTTCACCTAAACTTGGACACTGCAGAGGCGTATAGCGAGCCACCAGGAACGCCGCTGACATACCAGGAACCAAGTCTTAATCCGTGTTGTTGTTGTGACGGCTCTTTTAATCATTGGTTCTGTTCCTACATGTTTATTCTTATCTGTATACAGGTTTCATGGTTTCATTTATCACTATTCAGCATGTTTATATTTTGCTTTGGCCTCCTCAGGTTATTCATTATTGTATTTGTTTTCGTGATTCAAGTATCTTTTTTTTTCTTATCCTTCGTTCACTGAAATATGCAAGAATAGTTAAAAATATGCAGCGAGCTAACAATATTTCCCTCCCGATTGGCTATTCTTTACTGTGCCTCTTCGTCTTACCATCGCGCTTCCTTCATCTACCCTTAGTGAATTTCAATATGGCTAAGCTGATATTTACCTCCTTATGGGGTTTTTTTTCACTACCGTAAGCGATTTACTATAGCTTACAATTTCTATTCCAATTTATAAACAACTAATATAAAACTGTACTCAGACGTTACTCAAGCCAGCGTCTTCAGTCAGTGTTTTCAGCGTTTGCGGGGAAGCGTTTGTGGCAGAAAAGTTCCCGAGCCTCCACATCCCCGGCATAGTTTGCATACTTTTACATCGCAGCGTGTGTTCCCTCGCCGCCCCTGCGTCTCTATTTAACTTTTTCTCATGTATTTTTTCTTCTTTTGCCAATTTACTTCCGTCCCCCCTTTGCATCAGTAAGTAGCGGGCTTTTTTTTTTTCAATATTGTTTTTTTTTTTTTTTTTACGCCCTTGCACTGTCTCCTCTGCTGTAAAAAATAATAATAATCACCGCCATACAATTTATATTATATCTTTTTCGTCAAAACCTCGTCGCTTCTCTTCCTTTTCTTTCCATCCGTCAAGCTGAAATGCTAGCAACGTCTTCCACTCTGTTTCCTCGCTAATGTAGTCTGACCCCTATTAAATATATTTCCATAATTCGTAAAGCAAGATGGCACCCCTATTAACACTTGCCTGCGCCATAACGGAGTGGGGCCGACCATCAGGCCCAACCAAGAAAGCCTACCGGGGCCATGGAAGAACACAAAAAAAAAATAATGCGTCAGTCACAAAAATCTTCCCAGTCCTACTTTACCTTTTCCTTTAATAAGATTGTCATTATATTGTTATATGGCAACAAATCCTGGCTAAAGGTTATACAATTATATTAAAAGGCCATCCTGTTGTGGGAAAATTTGCAGCATGAAAAGATTAATCAAATTTAGTCTAGTTCATCATTTACATTTCCATACTCAAGACCGCAGGAAACTTTCAACTACTTTGAAAAATATTGCGTTGTGCACGAAAATATTGAAATGTTAATAAAACGTGCAAATAATGTATATACTTTACGAAAACGATTAAAAATGTAAACATGCAAATCAAAACTGACCACGACCTCTGAAGTCAACGTTGATTTACATACTCTATTTACTACCAAGATTTGAAATTATGATAAATCTCTCTCTCTCTCTCTCTCTCTCTCTCTCTCTCTCTCTCTCTCTCTCTCTCTCTCTCTCTCTCTCCTCTACACTCTCCCAGCAAGACTCCGCCGCCACCCATGTACAACAAACAGCAACCATCACAAGGGGCTAATAATACTTAACCACTCATGTAATTAAATCCACCCGCCAAGTTCATTTGATCACTCTCCTCTGTGTATGTATATACCCGCTTTGTACTTTTGCCCGAGTCCCATTCCTTTTTTTTTTCGGAGGGCGGCTTGACTTTAATTACTGTTCGTTCACGCTTCATAATTTATTTCTTATTAAATCTGGCAGACCCATAAGCAGCACACATATTGGTGGCATATAAACACGTGTGGTGCCGGCCGCTGTGCCTTTCTTTCCTTTCCATTTCCATTTCAGTTCTATTTTATTACGGTTTTGGTTACTCTCTCCCTCGCTTTGATGTTACGGATACAACGATAACGCGCTGCATGGATTTGATGTCACCTTTGATCCTCCCTTGGTGTCTTTGGGTGCCCAGAGCGTAGTAAAATCAACACGTTCCGCACTTGAATAGCAATAATTTGAACGTTTTGAGAAAGAAGATTGTATGAGACCTGAATATGCTAAACTTGGGTATATACAAACATGTTTATCGTAACCTCAATAACAAGGAATAGAGAGAGGTAGAGGAGGAGGAGAAACTTGGCCTAGAATTCCCTCCTCCCCCTCCTCCTCTTCCTCCCCCTCTTTTTTTTCTTCTTCTTCTTCGTCTTCTTCTTCTTCCCCTTCTTTTTCTTCTTTGTCTTCTTTTTCTTCTTCATTCTCTTTTTTATTCTTTTTCCTCTTTTTCGTCTTCTTTTTTTGTCTTCTTTTTCTTTCAATTCCTCTTCCTCCTCTTCCTCAATGCTTCTCGAAATTGGCAGGTTGCTGACAAATACATGACAAGGGATTGACGTGTACCAACTATAGACCGACAGTGTAATTAACAACCCTCCTGCGATATATTGACGAAACTCTGGCGCGGGGAAAGACAAAAAAAATATAGAGGTGGGTGGGGATGATTTTCGCGGCGGCGGGGGGGAGGGGGGGGGGGGGGGGATGAGTGGTGCGGGAGGAAAAAAAAAAAGGCATGGTGGGGAGGCTCCATATAAGGGCGTTAGAGGGTTATTATTTATTGTTTTTCATGTGTTATTTTCAAGGGGGCAAAGGGAAAGAGGTGCGGGAGGAGGATATAAAATGAGGCGTGGTGGGGAAGCTGCATGTAAGGGTGTTAGTTTTTTTTTTTTTTTTTCAGGGGAAGGGGCGCAATATATTTTATGGCGAAAGGAGTGTTTGCAATTTGATCCCCCTGGACTTTGCTATCCACCATGGTCTGATCATACGCTGGACTTGTAATCCCCAGCTCCAGTGAAACCAAATTGTCAAGTCCGTTTGGGTGTTTCCCTCGGCTCTGCCACACATTCCCAACACCTATTTTTTCCTTTTATATATTACCTATAGCTTACCTTTGAGAGGAAGAGATAGGTGTTGGGACTGTGTGGCAGAGCAGAGGGGAGGAAAGGACCCGCGGGAGCCTACGAATGCCCGGCCTCGACATATTTGGAAGACTATAGTACCCTCCACGAATAAGTTAGGAGCTCAAGGAAGGGATCTTTGGGCACGGTTGGAACCTCATATCACACCCACACACACCCGGAAGGCTGGACACTGTCTCCGACTGACACCCGGTACCCATTTGCTGCTGGGTGGACAGGGGACATGAATGAAAAGAGAGTGCCCATCTGTTGTCACTGCGCCAGGGAATCGAACCCAGGGTTTCTCGGTTGTGAGGGGTGTGTGTGCGTGTGCGTGTGTGTGTGAGAGAGAGAGAGAGAGAGAGAGAGAGAGAGAGAGAGAGAGAGAGAGAGAGAGAGAGAGAGAGAGAGAGAGAGAGAGAGAGAGAGAGAGAGAGAGAGAGAGAGAGAGAGAGAGAGAGAGAGAGAGAGAGAGAGAGAGAGAGAGAGAGAATCCCAGCTTCTGTTAACATGAAAAGCCTGCATTACAATGACTATACACTTGATCCAAGTACAATATTTCCATTCAGTACACCGCCAGGCACCAGTTGTATCTATTAACGTGTAGCATTTATTCCACGTTATATATCGGTAGTGTCAGGATTTACATCAGAAAGCGCGTGTAAGGCCAGAGGGAAACTAGTCAAAACACATGAACACAAGCAAACAAGACACAAACAAACAAACAACAACTTTTCAAAACATGACAACGACGCCCTCTGTTTTCTGTCTTAACCAATCGGGGAAGTCACATTATTTTTTATGCACTTTTAAGAGAGTTGCCACATGTCAATATATATATATATATATATATATATATATATATATATATATATATATATATATATATATATATATATATATATATATATATATATATATATATATATACTGTCTGACCAGGAAAGCTAATTAGTTAAAGTGTAAACGCCTCGGTGAAAGATCAAAGGAGAACTTGAATAAAATTTTGTTTTTATCAGAATGTGACAGCTTAAATATTACACACATTTTACACATTACATGTTTAAATAATTTCAAAGCACAAAGACTTTCTGCACACGGTTGGCGTTTCCGCGAGTCAACAAAAAACAACCCGGCGGCCGCGGAAATGGTGCCGCGCCGCCGCGAGGAGCCTAGCAGCCCCCCACCCCCCGGCGTCCATTAGGGACACACGACTGGACCTAAACTGTTCCGATATGAATGAATATGTTCCCATGACCTTGTATCGTACTAACACCCTGTACACACTGCTGTCACACACACACACGCACACATACACACACACACACACACACACACACACACACACACACACACACACACACACACGCACACACACACACACAGAGCGTTCCCTCAATTCCACAACATATACTCCCAAAGTATAGCTACACCCGGGACACAAAATGAGCACATGTTGTTAGTTACGAATATGTCCTTGAAATTTTCACGAAATGTCATCAAACAATTTCTATTTTATCTCCATGTGTGTGTGTGTGTGTGTGTGTGTGTGTGTGTGTGTGTGTGAGAGAGAGAGAGAGAGAGAGATTGAATGAGTGTGACTGGTTGACTGACTGACTGACTGACTGAGGGAGAAAGGAAACGAGAAACACAACAGAATATGACAATAGAAAATAAACACACAAACAGACTGCCAGACTTACAAATGAGAATGCACTCTGCTAGGACGCACCACCAATATCAACAGCAAAAAACTGTCATTGATTTTTTTTCTCTCAACGCAACACGATTGATTGATTGATTGATTTAAATTAGGCGCCGCTACGCAACACGAGAAATTCATTTAACTATCCACCCACCCACGACCAGCAAAATGGGGAGGCCACCGCTTTACCAATGAGCTAAAAGAACGTTTCACTTATCTAACGTGTCATTACGGGCCACTCTGCAATAAAACCAACAGCAACAAAATCGATCATAACAAAATCAACAACAACAACAACAACAACAACAACAACAACCCACAAAACATTTCATTACCATCATTTCCTACATTTACTCCTCGTCTTCCTTCCTCCCTCCCTCCCTCGCGCCGCTCGCTTATTCATTATCATTCGCCCAATCATCCGCGTCATGAAGCTGAACATCAACTCTTTTTCACTGTCAGGAAGCAGCAAGGAAGGATAGAGAGAGGGGAGAGCGAGAGAGGAAGAGAGAGATGAGGATAGGGTGGAGAGAGATGAGGTTACATTAGTTGCTACTCCTCTCCTTACTTATATTCTGCATGCTCTCCCCTCGCGCAATAATAAATCTGTTCGTCGTTGTTATTTGCAGCCATTTTCCGCTGTGATACGAATGATGGTGCTATTATTCCTTTGAGCCTTTTCCAATATGAACCAGAATCACGTAATCATGAAAAAAAAGTATCATGAGGGAATATATCATGAACTAAACACAATGAAGATGAACAAAACACAAAATGAAGCAACAATGATGATTTTTTTTTTAAATCGACGGCAGAGAGGATTCATTCAAGAAGCAATAAGATGTTTCATGCTTGCTACAATAAAGGTGGCTGTTATTGGGGTCTAAAGGGTCTGGCTAAGCACACACCTGAGCGCTACACCTGTTCAAGCTGTATCATATCACTCGAACACCAATAATGACGCTAACACTACAAATTACACCTTCAGCAACCTAACAATTCCCAATGCTACAGAGAACACCAGACTCCTCGTCGCGCACTTCCAATCTCAATAACTACTAAACTGACACGAATCTTTAACCCACAAACAACGAAAGCCTCACGCAACACGAAAAGCCAAAACTGACAATCTGATACGAGCACTACGCCCAAAACGAGACCAGTGAAGATTACTAGTATTTAACCTGTTAGTAACCGAACGCCCGCTATGGCTAACGAGAATTACCGAGCTACTATATATTTTTTCCTTTTTATTAGAATCTTTGCGACCTTCTGTGTGTTGTTTATCTCACCTACTTTGGGTCTAAATCAGGATCCAGTAGAGTAGTATCTTTGAGTATATTATAGGTACAAATACTTCACCAAACAATACTGACATAGCGTTTAGCGGGTCTTTTTGTTCCTGCTTTTGTTTCTCGCCCTTGAGCTGCCCCCCTTGTTGAAAAAAATGGTATCTATATTTTTCCTTTTTTTATATTTTTTGCCCGGATATTCCTAAACCACCTACGTGTTGATTTCATACTATTTTATGACTTCCTTATGGCTTGCTAGAACAACGTCCATCCTTAGCACTTAATATATCATTGGTAACCTAATATTCGCTTCAGCTAAAAAAATATAATGACGGAGTAACTTTATTTGTCCCATTATTTCCTGCGTATTTTTTTTAACCGCGTGTTGTTTTCAGTGTTTCCTTCACAGCGGGGGTCATTTGTATTCCGGTGGGTCTTCAGCGCGGCGGGGGACACGGTGGAGGCCCGCCAGGAGTTTGCAACATGAACATTCCAACAATAACAATCAATATCCGGACTCTGTTTTTATCGTGTTAAATGTGAATGTACTGCTTGTGACAGTAACAATAGTAATGCGAATGTAGTAATATTCAGGTTTAAGGGATCAGTAGCTTAACCGTGAAGATGTGTCAACGCATTACCTGCCGTGGCCTCGTCAGAGGAGCAACACACCTGGCTGCACCCTCCCCTTCCCCCCACTCCTCCTCAGCACCGGCAGCGTGATCACCTACCAGGGCGGCCGCAGCACACACATGCTCACATTCTTTTCTCCGTTTGTGTGTGTGTGTGTGTGTGTGTGTGTGTGTGTGTGTGTGTGTGTGTGTGTGTGTGTGTGTGTAAATAGATAGATATTATTCATACACATATGGTACTATTGCTTAAGTAGCATTTTCATCATAAAGCTTAAAGGTGATCCCCTAAAATCAGGACAACACTGTCGGGGCTGTGCTGATAATTCCCACTCTGCGCCGGCCACCGAAGAGAATTTATGGAACCAGAATTCGCACACACACAACCAAACTAAAAAGAACACTTAACTTTAATGAAAACACGTATTTCAACAGTATGTAGAGTAACTAAAATTTTGCTTCGGATATTAGGCCACAAATATCCCCCAATATCTTGTATTGGTCAATGTGCCCCGATTTCACTGGCAGGAATTTCATGAATCCAGTAGTTATGTCTTGTCTGTTTTAATAACCAAAAACGCATTACAAAATGACTGATAAATACAGCAAGAAATTTTAAGGCATTCGATCTGCAGATTATTAGTATATCCACGCAGTCAATGAAAGCTTAACGAGACAAAGTTACAAAAGTAAAAATAATCAGTGAGTGATCGTTTATTTTAAGTGCCTCTCCCTCGCACGCGCACACCTACACATGCTGCGGCTTTTTAAATGATAACTGGTAATAAAACGAAACAACATTCCTCTGACAGGAACAATACGACGGCCAATATCTGCCCTGACAGCCCAACGCGCGGCGCGATGCATCAGCGAAAAATATGAGTGATAACGGGACACTTTTTCCGGGACTTATGCGTCGCCCTCGGTGAGAAGTGCCGCGCCGCCATGACTCATCTTTTTCTCCCATTCAGCGACGCAAAAAATGCCTAACGTTCTTGTTTGCTGCGGGACGAGCAGCCTCGGGCGAGTTGCTGCAAAACGAGACTAATAGTGCTTCGTTAAGTGCAAGCCTGGAGAAAATCTTTAAAATGATGGTGACGTATGATAAAAAATCAGTCCAACCAAAACATGCAAAACACTCTCTCTCTCTAACACACACACACACACACACACACACACCCTTGTTGAGTCCAAGCGTTACCTTTGTGGGTAAGATAAATTATTTTGAATTATTTTGCATTTTTATATATTTCCGTGGGAATATGTGTTCATAGACAAATGCAACGGCGGAAGAATGAATAATATCCACCAAGTCGATTTATCACACGAATACAACAAAGTTGCAAAGGCCAGGAGCATTTGTCCCAGGCAAACATTTCTCTCTCTCTCTCTCTCTCTCTCTCTCTCAATAAATTTCTTTATGTGAAATGACATAAGTATCTGCTAATCAGTCATCCTGATAAGGTATTCAATCAAACTGTTTCCACGCCTCCGCGGTGCAGTGGTCAGCGTACCTGACTGCTAATCTGGGGGCCTGCGCGCGAATTCCGGCTTGGACAGTCGGCGTGCAGTCCACCCAACGGTTCATCCTTTTATATATGTAACGTTCTCATTTAACCCTTCAAGACTTACAACACCCATCTGTTCCTGTCATGGCGGCCGTCAGCCACTTATTCCTTTCAACCAAGACGATATAAACCCGCCTTACTACGCCACTGCCTGGCTCGTGCACTCACCTCCTCCTCGGCATGTCCTGAATGACTGTGGCAGATCAGTGAGCGGGAGATGGCAGGAGGCGTTGAGGATGCCAACCATGCAGCAACAAGGCGGCCCAGACATCACCCGGAGGGACCCTGAAATAATTGTGTGAGGAAAGTGTGAATATCTTTGCTAGCCGTTTAAAGAAAACGGATATCCATGTACTGTATCAGAGAGACTCCCTGGGTTTACAAGGGTAACACTACCAATTTATCCTTTCATCGCCCGGCTTACCTGTGGCAATGAGTTATGTATATTTATTTATGGGAGTGAATCAATTAAAGGAACGTTTCCCCATCGATCATATTACGAAAAAATAAACAAAACTCATTATGCCTAAAGCCGTTATTATAGTTTTTCAGTGCCATCAAAAACCTGACTCCGGCCAGTCCAGCGCTGCCATATTAATACTTTCTGCCACTTGATATTCATTGAATGTTAATGTCTGACCGAGCGCCGCCCCTTGCATAACGGTCGCCGCGGATACTCCACCGGCGGCTCACGTGACCGGCGGGCGGGGACACGAGGACGGGAGGCCCGGTGCGTGAAATTACGAAGCGTTATTACACAGAGCAAGAATATTAACATGTGTTCTGATATTACCCGTCTCTGAAGTCTTTTTTTACTCATTTTTAGACTTACATCTCAATCAGTAACATAATTAATTTACCTGTCGAAAATACGAGACTTTATATTATTACAAAACATTAATAAACAGTGAAATACCGTTTGTGCATATATTCTAATCCATACCCGTTTTTTTCTTCTATCATATTCATCCATCTGTCACCTCCATCTCTCCGACAATTCATTTCTCCACTCGTCATCTCCGTCTCCAACTCCGTAACAAAAACACAACAATTCGGAAACTAAAACACGACAAATCACTTCCTGACATACGGTATTTCCCAACAACCATAAGCAAACATCCCGCCAGTCACCTTACCTGTAACGAAAGACAAAGAGAAAAAGGCAACTCGAAGCTTTATATTCCCGTCACCACGATAAGAACGCCGCTCATTATATCACTTCTTTCTGGGCCTAATCATGAGTCCCCTGAATGATCAATGAAAAATGTCCGCGCGGTACTACGGTGGCTGAGTTACAACGTTTACCTGATCCTACCTGTGCTGCTCCACCCATATACTATACTACAACTACTCTTCTATGCTACTACATACCGATACTACTACTACTATACTATACTACCACTACTTTCACCATCGCCACCATCAGTAATACTCCCTTACCACGACCAGCATCTACCACCACAGGCACTACAACCACTACCAATACTCTACCAATACCACCACACTTCAACCACTATAACAACTACCAATGCTCTACCACTGCCGCCCCCACTCACAACCACCTCTGTTACTGATCACGCTACTTTACGGCTAGTCGATAAATGAGTACCTGGGGAAATCTAGCTAAGGTGAACCCCGGTAACCAGCACGACGCTCTAAACGCTGCCTTCTGGAGTATATTGGTGCTTGTACCTTACCCATACATTCCTCAAGCAGGTGTGAATACTGAAGCAAACATCCTCATTCAACTCGCCCACTCAGCTTTGTGTTTATATTTCATGATGTCAGAAGTCAGCGTATATGCCCTTGTATCTTCAGTTCTGCATTTTGGTTAAGATTCGTTTTAGGTCCGTACCAGTATTTCATTACCTACCTTATGAAACATCAGTATCTCTTCATATATCTTTTCTACAAACCTTCAACAGTCATGGAAACGCTTTGAAAATCCAATTCAAGGACTTTTATTTTACTCTTGAAAATAGAGGATACTGTTTACGAAAGCGCGTCGCCTACTCTGGCGACTCTGCAGCCGATGTTGCGAGAAATACCTCCTCGCTGAAGTAAGTCACATATACATGTGGGGGGGGGTCCAGGGGGGGGGCTACGCCCCCCCTGGTTAGAAGGGAGGTCGAGGGGGGCTCGTTAGTAGGTCATAAAGTTTGGTTGGAGTAGTTTAAATATGCTCCCCGACCCTAAACCCTCTGCGAGCTATTTTACGGCTGCGGAGGCTGCAGCGTCGTCGCGGCCGCCGCCAGAGGAGGCGACGCGCTTCCGTAAACATTATCCCCTATTTTCAAGAGTAAAAAAAAAGTCCTTGAATTGGATTTTCAGAGTTTCCATGACTGATGAAGGTTTGTAGAAAAGATATATGAAGAGATAGTGATGTTTCATAAAGTAGATTATGAGACACTGGCACGGACCTAATACGAATCTTTACCTGCATTTTTTTCCCCCAATACAGAAAATCAAAGAGGAAAAAAGTTATGTATTGTGGAAAGTAACGCGTTTTAAGCTCCTCTCCTCAGCCATAATTTTACGTTTTTTCAGTGATAAAAAGAAATATATATGCCCGTATTTTCTGTTTAAGGCCTTTCAGTGTCTGCTTTTCATTATGCACAGTAGTTTAATAGTCAAGAGTACTACACGAAACACCACTTAAACTACATGTCAGCCTTAACTGTGCACTTTTAGGATGTCAAATATTAACACTTGGTATCTTCATTTTTGCAGACCAGTGGTTGTTGCCCTTTATCCACATCAGATTTGAAATTCAGAGTCGGATATGAGCAGTACAGTAAATACATCTTAGGCTTCTTCTATCTTCCTCCTTAACGTTGCCCCCTTAAAGTTGATATATATGTCTTTGTATTGTCAGTTTAATTAAGGTGTTCGTACCTGTCGTTCTTAACATAAACTTTAAATTCATCATTTCATCATATTTAAAGCTGTTCCCCTCTTCATCCTTATTTGTGCGCTTAAACATGTCCAAAGTCAAGATGAGTTTTTTTCTATTTCCATTTTAAGGGTTAAGTAGATGTTCTCTGTCCACAACTAACTTGAAATTTAGGGAGGCGTAGACGAGCACTGCAGCAAACACGTCACCTTTAAATTCATAAACTCTTCAACCTTGATCGTGAAATATAACACAGCCATCAGCCCAATGTTACCAGTCCATGTATTCCCAGTTCGTGTTCAGTAGCTGTTGTTCCTTATTCACAAACTTATGAAAATTCAGGGATATCGAATGCATAAATATCAGTTAATATCACTTTATAAACTCCTCCCTTCAGCTGATTTAGATTACCAAAGTCAACATATGCATTTTTGCACTTCAGTTTCAACTCTGGTTCAGCGGATGTAATTCTTCACGCACAACAAACTTAAATTTCAGGGATACGGAGATGAGCACTAAAGTAAACATTCCTTTTAAGCACCTCAATTTAACCCATTTAGGAAATCCAAACTTGATGTTCTTTAGGCACAAAAAAATAAATGTCAGGGAAACGGAGATGAAAACTTAAGTAAGCATCCCTTTTAAGCATCTCAATTTAACCAATGTTGGTGATCCAAAGCTGAAATATGTGTCACTGTTTTTCCAGGTTGAGACACTCCCTCCCCCATTCATTAACCGTTCCTGTCATTCGGCTCCCAAATCCCTCGCGGAAACTCCCAAAACCCATTAATGTGAGACGTAATCCGCTTCCCTTAATTGATGGACAAACAAGGGATGCGGTTCATTACTATTCAGAAGGTAATCAGATAGCCTGCTCCTCTTCATTATAATGCCTGAGTGAGAGTCTTCCACATGTCCTCTTTGGTACGGCTTAAAAGAGGGGGGAGGCGGTGGAGGAGGAGGAGGAGGAGGAGGAGGAGGAGGAGGAGGAGGAGGAGGAGGGGAAGGAGGAGGAGGGACTAAGAGGAGGTATTTTTAACTGAGCGGAGCAAAGTTCAAAACAGATTCCTAGTTTTATTATCGCCTGGAGAGTGAACAGGAGGAGAAAATGAAGAAGGTGAAGGAGGAAGAGGAAGAGAAAGAGAAGGAGGGAAAGGAGGAGGAGGAGAAAAAGGGCGAGGAGGATGAGAACAACGCCGACAAAGATGAGAACGAGAGTAAGAAGGAGGAAGAAGATGAGAACAAATACGAGGAACAGGAAACACAGGCAAAAAAAAAAGGAGGAAAACGATGATGAGTAGGAAAACAAAAAGGACAAGGATGAGAACCAGAATGAGAAGGAGGAAGAGGATAAGTATGAGGATGACGAGGAGGGAAAAAAGGTGAAAAGGAGGATATAAGACATTGAACTCTCTGTCCTCCTCCTCGGTTCGTGTTGCGTCGCTCCACCGCCGGTATAATGTTTGTGCCGACGAGCTGAAATGTCAGAGGATGGTGTGCTTTTGCGCGTGTTGCTCGTGAAAGGTGTCGCGTCGGCGCTAAAAAGCCGTGAAAAAAAATCTTGCAGCTTGACAATAATGAGATGAACTTTTGTGTCCCTGAAATGGGAGTGTCTGTGTGTCTGTGTGTAAGTGTGCGTATAGGTGTGTGTGTGTGTGTGTGTGTGTGTGTGTGTGTGTGTGTGTGTGTGTGTGTGTGTGTGTGTGTGTGTGTGTGTGTGTGTGTGTGTGTGTGTGTGTGTGTGTGTGTGTGTGTGTGTGTGTGTGTGTGTGTGTGTGTGTGTGTGTGTGTGTGTGTGTGTGTGTGTGTGTGTGTGTGTGTGTGTGTGTGTGTGCGCGCGGGCGTGTGAGTGTGTGTGTGTGGGGGGGGGGGGGGTATTTCAAACCTAAAACATTACAAAAAAATATTCCGTGTTTAATGACAAAATAAATGAACTGCGTATTTTTTTTTTAATTAGAAGTACAAAAATACAAACAAAAAGACTACGCCCGAATTTTGTCACATAAAAGTAAATGACAAACTAACGAACTAACCAATACCTAACTAATTACATACCTAACCAATTACCTAACTCATTAACGAGCTAATTAAATAAACAGGTAAATATGTAGGCAAACAAATCATCCGTGTATCCTATGAATCAAGCACCTGTACCTTTCTCAACGAGGCAAACAATATAACAACCCAGCTAATGTCAACCTCTTTATGAATCTAATTTGCTTTCTTCTTCTTCTTTCAGTAACGCAGCCAAAAAAAGAGAAAAGCAACACGAA